>NC_090380.1:53289367-53589367 GCF_036365525.1 Heterodontus francisci
ACACCACATGTTTACTTGTTTTAAAAGCTGCCAGCCTTTGTGCTCCTTTAGTGGCCCATTTGTTCTTTTTTTCAGCCAGGGAGAGATAGGCTTGCCAAATCTAGCTGGAGGTAGACCTGAAGGTTTGATGACATGACATTTGACCATGTGAACATCTGTCTATGAAGATCTTTCTTTGGCCTTGAGTGTCGAGGTTGCCTTTGAAAAGGTAGGAAAGTTTGTTTTCCTTGTGTCTCCAGTTCCTTGGGTAGGTCTGGGGATTCCCCCGTCACCGTAGCAAATTGGCTCCATGGACTTTTACCACACTAAATTTCATTAAAAACTCAGTTAAAGGATGTTACGACTTTGGACTATTATTTTTGAACAGGTTAAATAAAAATCAATAAATAACTGTTAAGAGGGTAAATCAACATCTGACATGTGGGAGTCTTTCAAATGTCAGTTGATTAGAATTCAGGACCAGCATGTTCCTGTGAGGAAGAAGGATAAGTTTGGCAAGTTTTGGGAACCTTGGATAACGCGGGATATTGTGAACCTAGTCAAAAAAAGGAAGCATTCTTCGGGACAGGATTTACTCCCATTTGGAAACAAACGAACTTATTAGCGAGAGACAGCATGGTTTTGTGAAGGGGAGGTCGTGTCTCACTAATTTGATTGAGTTTTTTGAGGAAGTGACAAAGATGATTGATGAAGGAAGGGCAGTGGATGTTATCTATATGGACTTCAGTAAAGCCTTTGACAAGGTCCCTCATGGCAGACTGGTACAAAAGGTGAAGTCACACGGGATCAGAAGTGAGCTGGCAAGATGGATACAGAACTGGCTGTGTCATAGAAGACAGAGGGTAGCAGTGGAAGGGTGCTTTTCTGAATGGAGGGATGTGACTAGTGGTGTTCCGCAGGGATCAGTGCTGGGACCTTTGCTGTTTGTAGTATATATAAATGATTTGGAGGAAAATGTAGCTGGTCTGATTAGTAAGTTTGCGGACGACACAAAGGTTGGTGGAGTTGCGAACAGTGATGAGGATTGTCAGAGGATACAGCAGGATATAGATCGGTTGGAGACTTGGGCGGAGAAATGGCAGATGGAGTTTAATCCGGATAAATGTGAGGTAATGCATTTTGGAAGATCTAATGCAGGTGGGAAGTATACAGTAAATGGCAGAACCCTTAGGAGTATTGACAGGCAGAGAGTTCTGGGCGTACAGGTCCACAGGTCACTGAAAGTGGCAACGCAGGTGGATAAGGTAGTCAAGAAGGCATACGGCATGCTTGCCTTCATCGGTCGGGGCATAGAGTATAAAAATTGGCAAGTCATGCTGCAGCTGTACAGAACTTTAGTTAGGCCACACTTAGAATATTGCGTGCAATTCTGGTCGCCACACTACCAGAAGGACGTGGAGGCTTTGGAGAGGGTACAGAAGAGGTTTACCAGGATGTTGCCTGGTCTGGAGGGCATTAGCTATGAGGAGAGGTTGGATAAACTCGGATTGTTTTCACTGGAATGACGGAGGTGGAGGGGTGACATGATAGAGGTTTACAAAGTTATGAGAGGCATGGACAGAGTGGATAGTCAGAAGCTTTTTCCCAGGGTAGAAGAGTCAGTTACTAGGGGACATAGGTTTCAGGTGTGAGGGGCAAAGTTTAGAGGGGATGTGCGGGGCAAGTTCTTCACACAGAGGGTGGTGAGTGCCTGGAACCTGCTGCCGGGGGAGGTGGTGGAAGCAGGTACGATAATGACGTTTAAGAGGCATCTTGACAAATACATGAATAGGATGGGAATGGAGGGATACGGTCCCCGGAAGTGCAGAAGGTTTTAGTTTAGGCAGGCATCAAGATCGGCGCAGGCTTGGAGGGCCGAATGGCCTGTTCCTGTGCTGTACTGTTCTTTGTTCATACTGATGGTAATGTAAATAAATTAATCTATTTGCTTTAACAGTGGTATGACCATGTGCTATTTTGGGACAGCCTGGATAACCTCCAATGTAAAACAGTGTGGTTTCCGATGATGGTTAGCCCTTTATAATGCTCTCTCATTCATGCTGTGCACAAGATTACTCTCATTTCAGCTCATAGGAAGCAAGTGTCCGCATATGGATAATATATTTTTTTTACAATGAACAAGAGTAAAAAGGAAGCAATAATTGTAGCCATCTTATTGTTTTATACTATATTTTTAAAAAGTTAATATTGTATAATTTTATTTGTCTCCTCCATCAATACCATATACTTGGGCCCGGATTTTCCTGTCAGCGACAAAGTGTCAGCGTTCACTGCTGACTGCACAGAAAATCTGCATTTACCTTGTTCATAGGCTGCAGCGAGAACTTGCTCTCCCGGCTGGCAGCATGGCTCCCCCAGCGAACGTATGTTGAAGCCATGGAGCGAGGTGAATTCTGTGCGAAGCCACGCCCCCATTGGCATCACTGGAAGAAGTCACGGCCCTTAAGGTCAAGCAGTCAGTCACTGTTCAGGTTGGTACTTTATCATGATTCTAAGTAGTTTTGAACTTTTTAAAACTTTTACGTACTTTCAATCATTATTAAGTACTTTTTTAAACTTTGAAAAATTGTTATAAACTTTTAAATAGTTTAAAAAGTTTTATAAACCTTTTAAAACTTTTAAATACTCCAACAAAGTTTGGATTGAGCCTGGATATAGATTCAGGCTCTTCCAAAAGCTAGCACAGAGATAAATTTCAGATGTCCTGACAGTTCAATGAATTATCTGCATGGCCTTCAAAGATGTTTACTAGTGGAAACATTTCCCCTATTAGCTTTTGCTGCAGGTCACCTTCAACGCATGCTTACCACTTCACTTAAAAATAGAACACGTGTGTTCCTACACCTTTTCCTTCAATCATCATGTTCAGTTCAAAAGGGACTGTACAGTGACATGTCTAATCCAGCTTTGTCACCATTATCCATATCCTGTTTAGCAAATGCTTCAATATCTGCCACTCTCAGTCAATCATGTTCCATTATTTATTGCATGTTCTTAAACTTATGTAGCAATTCAAATATTTTTGTGATAGCACCATCCCGACTCTGAATTGTCACGAGTGCTTTGAATGATTTTACCTTTTCAGTTTGTACTGCATATTGGTTCATTTACATTCAAGAACCACTCAACTCAAATTAAATGTCACTTTAATGCAACTCAACAGATTACAGTCCAAAATATAAAACCAGGAGGCAATTTAGATAGCATGCTGGAATGACATCACAGGCAAATTTCGTACCCTCCTGTGTACATCACACTTCACCATCAGTGTCAGTTTATCAAAGACCATAGCAGCTAAAACTGTATGAAAGTATACCTTTGCTTCTGTCAATCCTCTCATCAGCCGTAGTTCAATGAAGAGAAAGTTACTTTAGCAATTAGTGTGCTGCAGAGATGCAACTGACAAGGAGATGTATCCATAGCTTTCTGGGACAGTAAAATATTCTGTATATCATTAGGATTATTATTGGATAGCAGGAAATGTTTTAAGACTCGAATCTAATCTTGGTTTTACATGACGGGTTTCACTCTTTCAGTTCAACCTATAAACTATGATATTATCAGAGTCCCCTCGATTAGATTACGGACCCAGAATTACTCCCTACTGTCTATAACTTAACTCTGATGAATCATAGCATCTTACAGCACAGGCATTAAACTGTTTATTTTCAATGAGTTTCTTTTAAACAGGTCTAACATGATCATCAGAATCATGCTAGGCATAAGCATAATTCTGGTTGGTAAGATGTAACAAGTGGTGTGCCACAGGGATCAGTGCTGGGGCCTCACCTTTTTTACAATTTATATAAATAACTTGGATGAAGGGACTGAAGGTATGGTTGCTAAATTTGCTGATGACACAAAGATAGGTAGGAAAGTAAGTTGTGACAAGGATATAGATAGGTTAAGTGAGTGGGCAAAGATCTGACAAATGGAGAAAAATGCGGGAAAGTGTGAAATTGTCCATTTTGGCAGCAAGAATAAAAAAGCATATTATCTAAATGATGAGAGTTTGCAGAGCTCTGAGATGCAGAGGGATCTGAGTGTCCAAGTGCATGAATTGCAAAAGGTTAGTATGCAGGTACAGCATGTAATTAGGAAAGCTAATAGAATGTTATTGTTAATTGCAAGGGAAATTGAATGCAAAAGTAGGGAGTTATGCTTCAGCTACACAGGGCATTCGTGAGACCACATACTGGTCTCCTTATTTAAGGAAGGATGTCAATGCATGGAAAGCACTTCAGAGAAGGTTTACTAGACAAATACCTGGAATGGGCAGGTTGTCTTATGAGGAAAGGTTGGACAGGCTAGGCTTGTATCCACTGGAGTTTAGAAGAGTAAGAGGCGACTTGATTGAAACATATAAGATTCTGAGGGGTCTTGACAGGATGGATGTGGAAAGGATGTTTCCTCTTGTGGGGGAATCTAGAACTAGGGGGTTACTGTTTTAAAATAAGGGGGTCACCCATTTAAGACAGAGATGAGAGTTGTGAGTCTTTGGAACTCTCTTCCTCAAAAGGTGGTGGAAGCAGTGTCTTTGAATATTTTTAAGGCACAGATAGATAGATTCTTGAAAAGCAAGGGGGTGAAAGGTTATTGGGGGTAGGCGGGAATTTGGGTTGAGGTTATAGTCAGATCAGCCAAGATCTTATTGAATGGCAGAGCAGGCTCGAGGGGCTGAGAGGTAGAGGCCTGCTTTAGGTCGGGAAAAAGAACCCGACCCGAACCCCACCGACCCACAGCAGGCCCGAGCCCGACCTGGCCCGAGCCCTTCGATTTTATACTGATCCCGACCCGACCCGACCCGAACCCGCCACTACTCGGCCCGACCCGCGCCCAACCTGACCATCCGCTTACTTCCTGACACCGAACCTGCAAGAAGCTGCAGCACATGCGCAAGACGTCATAGTGACGTCACTCGCTCACTGCGCAGACTCAGCTTCGTCCAAGACTCCCAGCTCAGGTAAGTTTTTTAACACCAATACTTACCAGCAGAGCACTTACCGTGTGTGTCCGGCCCGACCCGACCCGACTCGATCCGGACTCGGCCCGACCCGACCTGAGCCCGAAAACTGGCACCGGAAGATGAGCCCGATCCGACCCGAACCCGACACAGGTCGTCAGGTCCCGTCGGGTTCGGGTTGGGTAGCAGGCCTCTACCGAGAGGCCTACTCCTGCTTCTAATTCGTATGTTCGTATGCTGCCAGTGCCTCTTTAACGGTGGATGTGCTCCTCAGTTTACTAATATCAGCCCTAACGTGAAAAGTGGCGTAACTTATGGGCAATCAGCCCAAAATCCTGAATCACAGGTCTCTGCCGCTTTAGAAACCAGCCTGGCGGAACGATCAGCATGGCTCTCTGGAGCTGGATGTTGCAGTGCCATTGCATCCCTCAATCGTAACAAATGTCTTCGCATTCACTGCTATTAAGGAAGGAAAATCTTGGCTATTATGTCCAGTGAGCTTCAAACCAGCCTGGGAAGACATGAGAAATAAACAATGTTTTTTAAGTAGCTGCAAGGTGCAGAGTCTATTCCTACCTTATAAAGAATGAATTTGGGGATGATCTTCTGATTTTTAAGTTCACCTTTGACTTTGTTAAAAACAATTGCAATTGGCCACAGTGCAACTATTGTGGAGACACCAAGGGAAGTGTTAATCCATATTGCAGGCCCACTAGGAGAAAGCTGTAAAATAAGAAATCATATACTGTTATGTTCAGTGAAAATATATCTAACTGTTGTCAGCTCTATACTACAAAATATTTATTTTTTGTTGCATTTAATCAAACTTGAAATGGGTAAGTTAATCCAGCCTCCTTATGGAGCAGTGCTTGGCTTCCACTTGGTACCTACTCATTAATACTAACAGGTGAGATTGGTGACCCTTCATATGTGGACTAACAGCTTTGAACACATACTGTGAATCATGGGGCAACATTCCATAATGTGGCATATTGAAGAGTTATTCTGAGATCTAAGCTAGTTTTCCGTCAGCACAATTCTCTCGTCAGAAAGCTCTCTGCAGTTACTCCCTTTGAATTGAATCAATCTTTACTAAATATTACACTACAGAGGCACTGAGATATTATGGTGCATACTTTTAAAGGTAGAATTACAGCATTAATTCAGAAATGCAAACTTTTAAAAGTGTACTGCTTAGGCAGCTGCTCAGGAAAAAGAGCAAAATTTATCCATTTCTATCCTGTAATTAACATTTGTCAACTTATTACCAGTGTTTTTATTTATCCCATTCAACTACTAGCATCTAGCTCAACAGGGGAAAAAAAAACATACATCATTAAGGCTGAATGTCCCATTCACCCAAAGGACTAACGTGAAGGTCATTAGGACTGGCCGCAAGAAAGCTAGCTGAAATGTTCCCAATTTCAGCATGAACATCAGGCGCCTAAAAAGAAAGAAGCAGACATTAACATACTTAGGCAACAGTTTAAAATGGCAAATATAAGACATTAGTTTGGGTCTTCCATTTACTTTTAATATATTAACCTAATAAGGGATTTAACCTTTGGCCACTCTGTGGAGTGCCTTGGGATGTCTTTTATAAAGAAAAAGAAAAACTTGCATTTATATAGCACCTTTCATGACTTCAGGATGTCCCAAAGTGCCTTACAGCCACTTTGAAGTATAATCACTGTTGTAATGTAGGAAACGTTGCAGCCAATTTGCACACAGCAAGCTCCCACAAACAGCAATGTGATAATAACCAGACAATCTTTTTTGTCATGATGTTGATTGATGGATACATATTGGGCAAGATACCAGGGAAAACTCCCCTGCTCTTCTTCAAAATAGTGCCATGGGATTTTTTACATCCACCAGTTAGAGCAGACATGGCCTCGTCTCATCTGAAAGACAGGAGGATTTTTGATTTTTTGGATTGGAGCATCTCATTATGGGATTTTAGCATACCTACTACCAAGATAAAAAGGTGCCGTCATTTAAATTTTATATATTACATATTGTTGCAATCACTTATGCTAATATTTACCAAATAAGTAATAATGTCAAAACATTTTAATGTATTTGCTCCTTTCCATTTTTGTGGATTACTTCTATCTATCCAAGTTCCCAACACCATATTCTTTGAAATGCGGGAGTGCCAACCAGTTTATTTTTATCCATCTAACAAAGCAAAACTAAAGTAGCCATTGATTGGAATCAGTTGATTTTCCATTCGGAAACAACAGTACATATAGCTTGGCTATGATCAGCAGCTCACCATTTGGAGTACTGTCTCAGAAGAACCTATAACTGCAACTTTATAGTATTACATATCAGTGCATCACGGCATTACATAGCTTACAGTTATAAGAAAATATTGGGTTGGATATTTAGGTCCCGCTGGAACAGGAACTGAGATGGGCGGATAATGAAAATACCGGCGCCAGCCAGTGTGCCAATTTCCCGTTACCATTCCCGCCCACAGCGGAGGAGGCCGGCCCAGAGAACCCACACAATCTCCTAATGAGTGCAATTAAGGTTGTTAAAGAGCACATTGAGAGCGCATTGAGGAGCATGTTGAAATGTAGGTGGGGATGCATGCCAGATGCATCTGGTATGCCAGATCAGGGTCAGACCAGGTGCATGGAGGTGGCAACACAGTGAGGAACCAGTCATGGTGACACCAAGAAATTAGGTAGGGGCATAAAAAGAACAGCTCAGAGGGGAACTCAGCCATTGACACACAGGTGCCATCGGGAGTGCACAGGTTGTGGGGAGCGTATTTTTTAGCCACTCGGCAGAACAGGGGGTCATCGCCCTCCTGGCATCACAGATGCACAAGAGGGACATAGCTTCCAGACACAACTGGGAGGCCACCCAAGTGCACGGAAGGCTCCAGCTGGCAAACGGGCATAATTCTCAGATTTTGGGTCCAGTGGCAATGAGGATCAACATCCTAAGCAGGAACGGCAGAGCCGTGGGCATCAAAAGGGCAGAGGACAGGGACAAGAGGCAGGAAGGCAACAGAGGGCATACCCTCAGCATAGGATCTACCACCAAAGACGGAGCTACCTGGGCATGTCGGAGAACCAGTTGTGCAGGAGACTGCGACGCTCCAGGCAGATGGTCAAGCTGATTTGTGCCCTCGTCGCGGAAGACCTCACACCTCGCAGCATTGCTCGCCATACCCTGCCAGTAGCTGTCAAAGTCACTGTGACCCTGAACTTCTTTGCCTTTGGCTCCTTCCAAGGATTATCTGTGGACCTTCATGGCATCTTGCAAATGGCTGCACATCACTGCATCTCACAGGTCACTGAAGTCCTTTTTGTGAGAGCTGGGCAGTACATTCAATTCCAGACAGATGGGGCATCACAGGCACAAAGGGCAGAGGGTTTCACTCCACCGCTAGATTTCCCTCGGTGCAGGGCATCATCGATTGCAACCATGTGGCCATCAAGGCAGAAAGGCCAGTGAGATTTATCAACTGGAGGGGCTTCCACTCCCTCAACATTTCACTGGTCTATGACCACAACAAGAACTTCTTGCATTTGTGCACTTGCTTTCGTGGCACCTGCCATGATTCCTCCATCCTCCGGAAATCCAGGCTGCTGCAGCTCTTCACGCCAACCCCCAAACTACGTGGATGGATTCTAGGGGACAGGGGTTATCCCTTGAAGAGATGGTTACTCACCCCTTCATGAGGACCTGAGATGGAGGCATAGAGGCACTACAACTGAAGCCATCTGCTCACTTGGACCACTACTGAGCAGGCCATCGGGCTTCTGAAGATGTGGTTCTGGTGCCTGGACTAGTCGGGTGGCATGCTGCAGTACACTCCTGCAAGGGTTGCGTGCATTTTGGTGATCTGCTGTGCTCTGCATAACATGGCCCTCCAGAGAGGTGTGGACCTTGAAAACGGTGATGTGCTAGATCAACACAGCTCACTGGAGGAACAGGAGGAGGTGGAGGAAATGCAGAACACAGAGGTGCCCCGGCTGCACAGGGAGGTGGTCTCCTCAGGATGCCATCAACATCAGGGATCATCTGATCCAGGGACATTTCAGCTGACCCCTTCAAATCCAGGAGGACTGCATGGTTTAGAACTCAATTTGAGCTGCCTGTGAGAGCATTTCCATTGATGATGCAGCCTGGAATAGATCAACTCTTACCGCTAACAAAGGATGCACATTGCCCAGAGGTTTCCCTGCTCACGGACCTTGCTCCCCTTCACGTCATCCCTCATTTCTTGTCCCACCATTAATAAAAGGAAGCTCACACATCCGGCTTCATGTGTCAACATTTACATGGTGTTCAAAAACAGAATAAGTGCACAGTTATAGGAGAAACAAACCCCAGTGACCCATCCAGTGCTCAGCCCAATGCAGCAGCCTCCACTCATGGCCACTTCTACGCGTGCTCCCCATATGGCCTTGGATGAGGTAGAGGTTGTCTTGTCATGGTCCTGTATATTTTTTTTTCTCCAGGGAATATGTGGTATGTCTTTAAGGCTTGCAAAGGATCAGTACTGCTTTAAGAACCAGCAAGCCTCAGGAGTTGGAGAATGTACATTTTTGGTTGCTGTTGGATACAGCCATTTGGAGACTGCTATTCAAAGAGTGCATTCTCATTACCTTGGATACACCCATTTGGACTGAGCATCAAGTAATACATTTGTTACAATTCAATTTTCAACTGGCTTTTTAGTTGAAGACTGTCTGTTCTAACAGAACACAGACAGACAACTGGTGTTAGCACCTGAAAGAAGTGCTCTCAGTCATTTAAACTGAAGGAAGAGAATTTAGTCTGTTTAATTATTATCATCTCTCAAATTCTAAAAAAGTGAAGCCAAAACAGAGACCTCCGATGATTTAAACTGAAGGGAGGGAAGTTAGACTGAGAAAATCTTTTATCCCTCAAAAATTCTAAAGCCAAATTGATTCATTTAAGAAGTGTTTGCAAGTTGTTAATTGTTGAAATTCACTGAAGGAAGGAAAGCATCACTTACTGCTGGAATTAGACTACGGACTGTTCTACTGTGGAAGGACCATTTTTCCCTATCGGATGGTTGTGAGGACTTCAAGCAACATTGGACTGTAAATTTGCAAGGACTCTAATTTTTTTCTATTTTAAATGTTGTTTATATCTTCATGGTGTTTAAGAATTTAGTTTTTTTAATTAAATAGATAATTTGTTGATTTAAAGACACCTGGTTTGGTTAGCCTCATTTGGGGGTTAATAGATGGTACAATTTGGCTGGGTCTTTCTTTAATTTGGAAAATTTAAAATGATATGTTAGGTGATCTGTGGAAGGACGGGATTGAATTAACAGTGTGTTTCTCCCACCACCATCAGAATTTTGATTGAGGACTTTGACTGGAGCGGTCGGTTGTAACATATTAATTGTGTTTCTCGTTTGGGATTTGAATTACATATTAGTTGGGGGTTCGTCCACGATTTGAATAACATATTAATTGGGGCTCACTCGAGATTTGAATCACATATTCATTGGGTTTCTGGATTTGAATCATATCTTAATTGGGGCTTGCTCACAGTTGAATCATATTTAATTCGGTGGCTCGCATCTGGGATCAGAATCAGACTAATCTGGAGGGCTCGCATTTGGAATCATATTAATTGCTCTCGAGTCTGGGATCATATCAATTGGAAACTCTATTGTTGGGATCTAAATCTAACACCAATTACATAGAAATTAAAAGAACCAGGTCTCTTGTATAATAAAGTACAGTCTGTACCATTGTTATAACATTAGTGGTTGTAGAAGAGTTTTTGGGAAAGCAGAATGTTTCCCTGAGTGACTTGATAACTTTAACTAAGAACAAATTAAAAGAATTGGCAGCGAAATTGGGGTTGGAATTGAAATCAGGCGTCATAAAAGCAGAGATAATTGACATAATAGCCGAACATCTGGAAGTAGTAGAAGATGATGATGATACAGATGAAGGGCAATAGGAGGAACAAGAAAGGGAATATGAGAGACATGAAGTTAGTAGGTTTGAGAGTGATGCAGTGGTATTGGCTAGGATTCAGTTGGAAATGAAAAAACTTGAGGCAGAGAAAGAATTAAGAAAACCTGAATTAGAAAAAGAGGAAAAAGAAAAAGCATTAGCATTAAGAAAACTTGAATTGGAAAAAGGGGAAAGGGAGAAAGAGACAGCAATTTCGGAGAGAAAGTGAAAAAGAGAGGGAATTTAAGTTAAAAGAGATGGAACGAAGACAAAAGGGTAGTCTTGAATCCAGGGAAAATTTGGGTCAGGAGGAATCTGTGTTTAGATCAGGACCCAGCGAGACGTTGCTTAAATTTATACAGGCTGTTCCTAAATTCAAGGAAAGGGACATAGCGGCATTTTTCATATCTTTTAAAGAAATAGCCAAACAGATGAAATGGCCAAAAGAAAACTGGACATTGCTCATGCAGGGCAGGCTGGTAGGCAGAGCTCATGAAGCTTAGTCCATGCTTTCTGAAGAGGCTTCTGCAGATTATGAGATGGCAAAAAAGGCTATTCTCGCTGCGTAAGAGTTAGTCCCTGCAGCTTAACATCAGAAGTTTAGGAACTTATGGAGATTGACTGTGCAGACATATTTAGGATTTGAGAGGGTGAAGCAAATTAATTTTGACCATTGGATACGAGCATTAAAGATAGAAACCACATATGAGAACCTTCGAGAATTGATTCTCTTGGAAGAGTTTAAAAATTCCTTTCCTTCAGTAGTGAGAACTCATAGATAACCTGAAGGTTTTGAAAGCTAGGCAAGAAGCGGAGATTGCTGATGATTTTGAGCTTGCGAATAAGACAACCTATTTGGCCGTCACCCCCACTTTGACTGGAGCGGTCAGTCATAAGAGTCTCTGGTTAAGGCTGAAATGCGGTTGTCCTCATTGTAGAGGTGCCAATGGGGGCACGCCCAGAGGCAGCTGCACCGGAGTCAGTGCAGGGGTAGCCTCTGTCACTGGACCCTATTGCACAGATGGTCCCTCAGTCACAGGGGTCAAGGAGACCGATGATGATGGTGCCCGGTGAGGGATGGCACCCTCATCCTCCTTGGTGACTGTCTCAGACCTTGGCTGGCGTTCCGGATGGCTGGAGGGGACCACCAGCTGGGGTGCAACAGGCATCCCCTCCAAATATCTCTGCACTAATAGCACTACTGAGCAGTCCTTACCTAGAGTGTGGTATGCATTCTGTGAACATAAGTGCGCAGTTCCGTTATGCACTCCAAGTGCAGCCACATATGGCTCTCCATGAGGATGGCCACTCTCGCCAATGGAGGAGCTCATGGGTTCAAAGCCTTGTGCTATGGTGGCGCACATGAGCTGAATAGACTGCTTCATTTCAGCCCATGATCCCACACTGCCTCAGGGAATGATGACATGTGGGAGCGCATCTGTTATTGCTGGTCTAAGTACAGCCTCCTTTCTTGTGATCCCCCGAGGCCCTGCATCTGTGCCGACCTGAGCAGGGCTATGTCTGTCCTCCATTCTCCGAGGGGGAATGCCCACAGCTGCCTCTGCCTCACTCACCTCCTCCTGCACACTCGTAATGCCCTCATCACCCAGTGCCATCCATTCTATGTGTGCGCGAGGACCCAACGAGGTGACTATATCTGAGCTGGTGGAGGGTGCAGTTGTAAGATGATGGTGCTAGCTCTGAGGTCTCCTCTGGCAGCGCTTGGCCTGGTGCAGATACAGGAATCTGTCCTTCTGTCTTGAAAAAGAGATCATGAGAATTAGCCTTGGGAAGCAGAAGCCTCTGCAGTGCTAATGCTTCCCAATGCAGCTGAGTCTTTGGCCTGCTTTCATAGGATTGCCATGCAATGCACCCACTTAATCGATGTAATCCAATTTCTATTCACTCTCTCTACCAGAGATGCTCATCTCACCTTCCACAACTTGC
This sequence comes from Heterodontus francisci, assembly GCF_036365525.1. Classification (NCBI taxonomy): domain Eukaryota; kingdom Metazoa; phylum Chordata; class Chondrichthyes; order Heterodontiformes; family Heterodontidae; genus Heterodontus; species Heterodontus francisci. The sequence goes on from NC_090380.1 coordinate 53,302,244, forward strand.
TTGTGGTCAGCAACCCTGGCGATCTCCCTTTTCCATGGCAGCAACGATGTAAAGGATGGGGACCCCTCCCCCTGTCTGGGCCTTTTCTCGGGCATTGGTGAGCCTTTTTCTCTTGCAAGGACAAAAGAGGGAGAGAGATAAGGCACTGGTCTCTATGGCCAGTGCCAGTGTTCCTTAACATAAGAAGCTGCATGTATCAGTGCTGGCAAGTTATCAACAGCAATATGGCTCTGAGCCTTGCAGAGGGGTCAGTAAGTACACTGGGCACACACTCCTCCCATGCTCAGGTGCAGCAAGCACCCTCAGGGTCCTCAGCTGGAGTGTCTGCTGAAGGTTGAATACCCAGAGGCCTGTCATGAAGGGTCGGCATTACATTCATCTTTCCAGAATGAATAAGGTCATTGAACCACTTCCTGCACTGCACTCAGTTCCTCCTCACCACATTCTGTCTGCTCATGGTCTCCGCCACCTCGATCCAGGCCTGCTAGATTTGAGAGGGTGGCCTTGTCCTGCCACCCTCCAGAAAGAGGACCTCCCTCCTCTCCTTCACTGCCTCCAGCAGGACCTCCAGCTCTGCATCAGCAAAGTTAGGCGCAGTCCTGCCCCAGGTTCCCGATGTCTGCCATTTCTATTCCATCAGTAATACAGCAATTGTTTCATGAAACAGGAGCCACAGTAATGGCTGCCGTGGTGTGTTTAAATCAAGCCCGCTTTCTTTTTGTCCCACCTCTGTTCCTGTCCCCGTGACCACTAATTAGCAGCCCAACCCACCCTCCAGCCAATTAGCAATCTCCACCCTGACAATTGGCGCCTGTGACTGCTTCCCCCAGCGCCGCCCCCCCCCCCCCCCCCCCCCACCACCAAGGTGGGATCAGGACCCACAAACAGTCCTGACGTCCATTTCCCGACCCTGAAAGGAAAATCAGGCCCATTATGCCTGGTGCGGTAGGGATCTATACAGTCTAAACCGGGAATTGAATTTACTCGTTATCAAGCTGGACTTATATTTATACAGTCAGTGTCTATGCGCTGGAAAAAGCAAAATGCAGGTAAGATTTTGACTTAATTGGTGTTCAGTGATAGCTTCTGGAAGATCCATTGTATGCGAATATTAGATGAGGACAGGATCAAGTTTTACTGTGATGCCTTTCATGGGTGAAAATCCTATTAATACTCACTATCGACATTCACACATAAAAAATTACCACTTTGGTAAGATGTCAAAAGCTGCCAATACTCTCAGAGTTGCACTTCAACATAAAAGTGCTTTCAAAAAAAGAACTGGGGATAGAGATAAAATAGAGATTCAGGACTGGAAGACTTTCTGATTTTTGCACTGTCAACATAAAGTATTCCACGGTCAAGTATACTATAGACTCGAAGAAGAATAAAGATTCCATTTACAAACCCGTAATATGTCTTCACCCACAAACATATAAGAACATCTCACTGCATCGGTATGACATTTCCATTAGCAAAGAGTGGAAATCTGGAACACTCTCCCAAAATGGCGATGAGACTAGGTCAATTGAAACTTTCAAAACTAAGATTGATAGATTTTTGTTCGGTAAGGGAATGAAGGGATATAAAACCAAGACAGGTAAATGGAGTTGTGATACAGATGAGTCATGATCTAACTGAATAGCAAAACAGGCTTGATGGGATTTTTTTTATTCATTCATGGGATGTGAGCATCGCTGGCTAGGCTAGCATTTATTACCCATCCCTAATTGCCCTTGAGAAGGTGCTGGTGAGATGCCTTCTTGAACTGCTGCAGTGCATGTGGGGTAGGTACACCCACAGTGCTGTTAGGAAGGGAGTTCCAGGATTTTGACCCAGCGACAGTGAAAGAACAGCGAAATAGTTCCAAGTCAGGATGGTGTGTGACATGGAGGGGAACTTGCAGGTGGTGGTGTTCCCATGCATTTGCTGCCCTTGTCCTTCTAGTCGGTAGAGATCCCGGGTTTGGAAGGTGCTGTCTAAGGAGGCTCAGTACCTTGCTGCAGTGCATCTTGTAGATGGTATACACTGCTACCACTGTGCGTTGGTGGTGGAGGGAGTGAATGTTTCTGGATGGGGTGCCAATCAAGCGGGCTGCTTTGTCCTGTATGGTGTCGAGCTTCTTGAGTGTTGTTGGAGCTTCACCCGTCCAGGCAAGTGGAGAGTATTCCATCACACTCCTGACTTGTGCTTGGTGGACAGGCTTTGGGGAGTCAGGAGGTGAGTTACTCGCCACAGGATTCCTAGCCTCTGAACTGCTTTTGTAGCCACGGTATTTATATGGCTATTCCAGTTCAGTTTCTGGTCAATGGTAGCCCCTAGGACGTTAATAGTGGGGGATTTAGCGATGGTAACGCCATTGAATGTCAAGGGGAGATGGTTAGATTCTATCTTTTTGGAGATGGTCATTGCCTGGCACTTGTGTGGCGCGAATGTTATTTACCACTTATCAGCCCAAGCCTGGATATTGTCCAGGTCTTGCTGCATTCGTACATGGACTGCTTCAGTATCTGAGGAGTCACGAATGGTGCTGAACATTGTGCAATCATTAGCGAACATCCCCACTTCTGACCTTATGATTGAAGGAAGGTCATTGATGAAGCAGCTGAAGATGGTTGGGCCCAGGACATTACCCTGAGGAACTCCTGCAGTGATGTCCTGGAGCTCAGATGATTGACCTCCAACAACCACAACCATCTTCCTTTGCGTGAGGTATGACTCCAACCAGCGGAGAGTTTTCCCCCTGATTCCCATTGACCTCAGTTTTGCTAGGGGTGAATGGCCTGCTTCTGTTTCAATGTTCCACTCCTGAAAATATAGTTCTGAATTATCAGAAGTCTTTTGTGAACCATCAAGGGATGGTTGATATCATGTAGCCTCACTTCAGGCAGAACTAGAAAACTTAACGAAGAAAGCATAGTCTCATCCCATCATTGTTGGTTGGATTATGGCCCAGACCTCTAACTAAACTGATCAACATTTGTTACTCAGCCACTTAAACCCATTACCAACTCGAACTTCAATAACTCAGAATATACAGTGTGTGTCAGTTACAGGAATAACAGGCTGTGGTTCCATAGTTCCAAGAACATTTTCCTCAATAAGTCTACAGCTCACCTTGAAATCTTTGCAAAAGGTAAACAAGGACAGCAGCAGCAACAGGGTCCTGTACTAATTGCAACAGGAGTATTTTCAAAATGTTTCAGGAAGGCCTCATCACCTCCAAATTCTTCTATCATCATCTGCTGGAACTTGTGGATCACAATTGCAAAATACCTGTAGAAATAATAACATAATCCAAGAAATGTATCCTACAAATTATGGTTCACTTAAATTACTTTGTATTCTTCTTTGGTGTTGCATAATCCTGAATGTAATAAAAAGTGTCTCAATTTCCATGGCCATGAATTTCCATGGGGGTTTACACCATTTCTCTGGGAGTTCCTGCTCATCTCCCGCTGAGGGCCCAGCCTATATCTCATGCTGCACAATTTCTAGTTGCAGGAAACTTGGCAGGTGATAGTCAGTAAAAGAATCTTCCTCTGTGAAGTTCTGTTCCACTCACGAATTGGTTGATTGGACTATGAGCACTTTGGGAGGTTTGTCCCCTACCACTGCAATGGGTGTTACTAGCTCTAACATTAATTAACAGTAGAAACTAATGCTGTCCCACCAAGAGTGCAAAGCTCCCTTGTCAAGAGAAGTCAGACCTATCTTGCTGAAAAGAACAGGTTAAGGATGCATAATAGTGGGCGTCCACAAAGTGACAGGATGTAGATTTACACTCATGTGGCTGGATTTTGTGTAGGAGGTGGGTTTCCCGGTGCTGGGCCGAAAAGCCAGGGGGAACCCCACCTCTGCACTTTTTCAGGCCCCCTCCGGTCTTTGGCCATCAAATTTTAAGAAGGTGGAATCCCCGTCCCTTTAAACATTTAATAAGACAGGGATCCCGCCGCCAAGAGTTGCCAGCAAATCACAGGGCTGGCAGCTCAACAGTATCGGCAGCACCACTGGGTGCGGCGGCCACTGCCAGTACAGCAGAGGCCTCGGACTCAGGCCCTTCATTGGAACCCCGGACCCAAGGTAGGTGAGGCAGGGTCGCGGAGTTGGTCTGAAAGCTGAAAGGCCCCAGCGAGGGGGTATGGGGTGTTTGGCATTCGGTCCAGGGGAAAGGTGGTCCTGGGAGGGGTCCTCCATAGGCCATGAATTGCCCACGAAGGAGGGAACCCCCCCAACCCTGCAGGGAGGGCGCCTCGTTTTCCAAGGTGTCCTCCCCACGTGGCGGAAGCCCCACCCCCCGCTCCCGCTACTGCTAAGATCCCAGCGGCAGTGGGAAGAGGCCCTTAATTGGCTAACAGTAGGCTACTTAGTATGCAGGTACAGCAAGTAATAAAGAAGGCTAATGGAATGTTATCCTTTATTACGAGAGGAATTGAAAGTAAAAGAAGGATGTTATGCTTCAGTTATACAGCAGGGCATTGGTGAGATCACATCTCAAATACTATGTGCAGTTTTGGTCTCCTTATTTAAGGAAGGATGTAAATGCGTTGGAGGCAGTTCAGAGGAGCTTTACTGGATTGATACCTGGAATGAGCGGGTTGTCTTATGAGGAAAGGTTGGACAGACTGAACTTGTTTTCACTGGAGTTTGGAAGAGTGAGGGCAGACTTGATTGAAGTTTATGAAGATTCTGAACAGTCTTGACAAGGTGGATGTGGACAGAATGTTTCCTCTTGTGGGTGAGTCCAGAACTAGGGGGCACGGTTTCCAAATTAGGGGTCGCCCTTTTAGGACAGAGATGAGGAGAAATTTTTTCTCTCAGAGGGTTGTGCGACTTTGGAACTCTCTGCCTCAGAACGTGGTGGAGGCGGGGTCATTGAATATTTTAAAGGCGAGGTTAGATAGATTCTTGTTAGACAATGGAATCAAAGGTTATCGGGGGTAGATGGGAGTGTGGAACTCAAGACACAGATCAACCATGATCTTATTGAATGGCGGAGCAGGCTGGAGGGGCCGGATGGTCTACTTCTGCTCCTAATTCGTATGTTCGTATGCAAGGACCTCATCTGACCTCTCGGGGAGAAGGCAGTCGTCGGCCTCTCCCATCCCTGGGAAGATTGGCCCTGGGAATCCTGGCATCAGGTCTGTAGCGGCCGCTGCCACTCCAATCCTCCGCCCCCATCCCCCCCCGCCACGGAACCTGACGTGGGGCTGAGAACAAAATCCAGCCCATGATTTCTGCACACCATTGAGTTGTCAATCTCATCCATTTTATTGCCAGGCCATGCCAAGTAGAAACCAAATGTTGTCCTCAGGTTAGAGGGGAAATTGGAATGACATTCGTCACTAACTTACTATTATGCACTTATTAGCTGCAGCATTTGTCTGGAAGCAGACTGTCTAGTTGTCTGGCAGAGACCAAGGAAAAGAGGATAAGATGAATGAAATAATTGCTTTGCTATAGCTACTACAGAATTATGCCAACGCTATCACTTGAGGGATAATTCTGTAATCCTGTACTTCAAGTAGGTATCCGCACTTGTAGGGAGCATGGCTCAGAGAATCAGGTCTGCAAAGTGGCTCCCCCATCTCCAATTTGCATTCCCTGTGAGCATAGCTCACACTTGCAACAGGAAGGTCCTGAAATTACACCAAGGAACAGTAACATAAAATCATATGTCACATGAAATTTCCTTGATTTTAGCAGAAATGTTAACCAGTTTAAAATTGTGAAATCAGCCATTGCAGATAAAAAAAAGCTTTAAAGCTATACCTTACCAATCTTCTTGCTAAATTAATCTATTATTATGGTATAGCTCATAATGAAGAAATTATTTAGTAGGCAGTTGTATTCATCTGCATTCTCATTTCATTTTAGATGTTGTAAAGGGAAACAATTGCACATTTATTGGTAGTTCAGTCTTTGTTTTTGTTTTGTCCTTTAAAACTCTCATCAGAGGCAGTATGGAAACAGACATTATCCAATTCCATCTCCAGTGACCCTGAACATAGTTTATTTTTGTACAAAAATGGGAGGTTTCACTGACGGGCTCTTGATTCCTTGCTGTAGATAGTATGTAATTTTAAGGCATTTCTACTTCCCAGAATTTAATGCCGACCATTAAAATGTAATGTATACTAGGAGCAATAAAAACCCAAAAGAAATACATACACTGCTGTTGTCAAATCTGTGATCATTGATGCTAGAGGAATCCACATCCCAACACAAGATATAGACGCTATCACCTGGAACAAAAATATAAAGCAACTGTTACATTTAAATATTTTAAAAGTTAACATGCTTAAATGTTGTAAAACAGAGTTTCCAAACACAAAAGCAAAATACTGCAGATGCTGGAAATCTGAAATAAAAACAGAAAATGCTGGAAACATCTGTGGAGAGAGAAACAGAGCTAACAGACTAAATTTTCACTTCGGGGGCTGGAAACAGCAGCCAGGATTGTTTCAGGGTCCCAAATCTGCCCCCAAGAGGTAACAGTCACTCTTTGGGATTTTGACCAGGGCACCCCCCGCCCCCCTCCCTTTAATTGGTTCCCTGCTCGAATAAAGGCAGCAGGTGGGCTCTTGAAACTGGATTGCCAATCAGAGGCTTTCCAGCTTGAAAAGAGCAGCCAATAGTGGGTAAGTAACTGAAAGAGCACTTCAACATGGAGTTTAAATAAAAAACAGGAAAAGCAATGAGGCCACCACGATAGTAGTGGTGGGGTAATCCCTCTACAGGGTGACCTGTAGGCCGGCCTGGAGCACTGGACCCCGGCCTGCTGGGTGCACGCCTCTAGACAGTTAAACTGCACCCATCCTTTGTCCCCTTCACCGTCAGGTCAGACTACCTGAAGGTGCTGGGGATATGGTTCGGAAGGGCCGGGGCGTGCACCAAAACATGGGAGGAGCGAGTAGCCAAGGTACGACAAAAGTTGGGCATGTGGGGGCAGCGATCTCTCTCCATTGTGGGTAAGAACCTGGTCATCAGGTGCGAGGCGCTCACGTTGTTGCTCTACGTGGCGCAGGTCTGGCCCATACCCCACTCCTGCGCCGTGGCAGTCACCCGAGCCATTTTCCGCTTTGTCTGGGGATCTAAAATGGACCGGGTCCGGAGGGACACGATGTTCAAATCTCTGGACAAGGGCGGGAAAAATGTACCCAACGCGGCCCTCATCCTGATGACCACCTTCGTGTGCGGCTGCATCAAGCTGTGTGTAGATCCCCAGTACGCAAACTCCAAGTGTCACTACGTGCTGAGGTTCTATCTGTCCCCGGTGTTGCGAAGGATGGGCCTGGTCACATTGCCGCGGAACGCTCCGTGCAGTTGGGCGGTGCCGTACCACCTATCCTTCGTGGAGCAGTTTCTGTGGGAAAACACCTTTGACCACCGGTCCATCAGGCAGTGGTCTGCACGGAATGTCCTCAAGGCCCTACGGGAAAAGGAAATGGTGGATCCTGTCGGATGGTTCCCCGAGCAGACCGTCGAAGTCATTTGGCGGAATGCCTCATCACCAGAACTTTCAAACAAGCACCAAGACGTAGCTTGGCTGGTGGTGAGAAGGGCCCTCCCCGTCAGATCCTTCATGCACACCCGAAGTCTCGCCCCCTCTGCACAGTGCCCCCGCGTTGGCTGTGGTGGGGAAGAGACGGTCGCCCACCTCCTCCTGGAATGTGCCTTTGCAAAGCAGGTGTGGAAAGAGATGCAGTGGTTTTTGTCAAGGTTCATCCCAAGCAGCTCTGTAACACAGGAGTCTGTGCTCTATGGGCTGTTCCCAGGGACGCACACCGAGACAAACATCAACTGCTGCTGGAGGACTATCAATTCGGTGAAAGACGCCCTTTGGTCTGCCCGAAACTTGCTGGTCTTCCAGCGCAAAGAGTTGTCCACCACCGAATGTTGCAGACTGGCACATTCCAAGGTCCAGGACTACGTGTTGAGGGACGCACTAAAGCTTGGGGCAGCCGCAGCAAAGGCTCAATGGGGAAAGACCACAGTGTAAGGTTCCCCCACCAAGCTGGACTGAGGGGCTGGATCCATGGGAAACCCCTCGAACTGTATCGTTAATATTCTCAATTGCTGTAAATGTAAAACTGTAATTGACATGACAATTGTGAAAAGGAAGGGTTGGGAAGGAACTCATGACAGTATTGAAGGAAACTGATCTCCCTTGCAATGTTTGTATTTTTTGGTGCTGTTTGGAAACTGTCTGGCAATGTAATTTTTACAGATTTTTATGAATAAAGTATATTTTGGAAATAAAAAAAAAGTTAAACTGCACCCACTGTTGTGTCAGGAAACTGGAGGCCAACTGGAAAATCCCAGTCAGCCTCCACTCAGTGCCTTTAACAAGGCTTTTAATGGGTCGGGTGGCCCTGCTGGCCCAGAACCTGCCTCAGCAAAAATGTCCGGCAGCAGGAACAGGGTCAGGAAACATGCACGCCAGCTGGTGTTGGTATTTTCGAGCCCCGTTTGCCACTGTTCCTGACCTTGGTGGGGCCCGAAACTTCAGCCCAACATTTCAGGTCAGTGACCTTCCGTCAGAAAGTTCTGATGAAAAGTCACTGACCTGAAACGTTAGCTCTGTTTCTCTCTCCACAGTTGCTGTCAGACCTGCTGAGTATTTCCAGCATTTTCAGAGTTTCCAAATAGCCTGTATAAAAATACAGCAATTTCCTGAATAGGTATTTATGGATAGGAAGATATCTAATGATGTGTAAGGCACATTGACTTTGGCTTTTTAGTCACATTTTAAATAGATACCTTGTATATTACCTTTAAAATAAAGACATTTTCTTGTTATTCAGAATTTTTTTTTCTTTGTCATTGTTATTGTTATTGAAAATATTACATTGAGCATTCATGAAGGAACTTGCAACAGGACATCATGGAATTGTAATGTCTAAAAGTTAACATACTCATTTGAAATTTCTCTATCCATTATTTTAGCACAGGTGTTACCTGTTTAAATAAATGTGTTAATCCCTTGCTAAAATGAGTGAGAAGAGGAATTTCAGACAAACACATCAAATACTAGTCCGTCTTCATAATTTTAGGGCTACAGTTTTTAAAACAGAATTCCAAGCTATACCAGCACAATTTATGTGGGCAGACGGCTTTTCAATTTGAGTGAAACTTGGGTGAAATATTGTAGCAAGATACAAAAGGGGAGATTTTTGAAATCTTATGGAAAATTGAAGATAATTCCTGAAAAGCGGGAAGAGTATTCATTTCCCAGCTAGATATTGTAAAGAGTACTTACTGGTGAAACTCCGCTGACCCATATAATTGTCGCTCTCCTGATCGTGGAAGGGACTTTTCTCATCAGGTAGATAACTTCCTCAAGATACACAAGATTTGAAATTACAGCCATTAAAGTAAGAACGCTGTACAAGACGATAGTTGCCACATTTAAATCTGTTGAAAGAAACAAAGATAGTTACTTTAAATTAGCTATCTCCATTATCATTTTGATAAACAATTTCCTAAATGTATTTATAATGTCTATTTGTATTTGAATAAATTCTAGATATTGGTTGGAAAATGATCAATTAATATTTGTTATAGTATATTTTAACTTCTATAAGTGGCTAATTCTAGAAATGTATTAAGAATTTTCAACAGAAATTAAACTTATTGCAGATGTACTTTGAGCAGATGATATATAACTTGATTATACCTAGTAATTTTATTACTTTTACAGTTGAAGCTAGTTAATAATAAAGATAAAGATAGTTAGTGCCCAGGTATAAAAGATATCCTCCTACTTATTGGATTATATGCACTGAGCAAAACCCTGCTATAAATACTGTAATAATGGGAGCCAAGAGGTCTGTTAAGAAAAGGCCACGGGAACAAAATTTCTCACAGTAACTTTTCTTTCCTACAATTAACAGGAGCAATTTCATCTCCTTAGTTATATCTGTACAGATCTCTTGAATGGAAAGCATAACTATTTTGGAACCAAAGCACAGATTTTCTGCAAAAACTGCAGATTCTTGAACTCCCTATGGAATGGAAAAAATTTTAAGAGTAGAGGGATGCAATGGTAAACCTCCATATTCCTACTCGTTACTGAGGTTCCATGCATCTCCACTCTGAACTAATTGTATAACCAATTAGAAACAACCAGATGACCAAATGGGCTCAGTAGTGTACAAAAGGGCAGCATGTGCCAAGTCCTCCGGATGCCCTACAGCAGAGGTTCTCAACCCTTTTGCTTTTCTGAGGCCCCTTCTATGTTATAAAAATTTCATGGACCTCCTGTAACAACACAAGTATTTTAGCCAATATAAAAATTAGTTTTACAATTAAACATACATATTTATTAATTTTGTTTTACTTACTTAATGTGAAACTTGTTGCTGGTGCTGAGCAACAATTTTGTTAAGACATGGAGGTATTTTTGACAAGCACACGGGCATGTCATAGTCAATGTTCAGCTCGGTACTTTGTTTTCAACGATGTTGTTGCTGAAAATCCAGCTTTGCATAAGTAGATTGTACTAAATTGGGCCAACACTTTCAGTGCTGTAGAAGAAGCAATGCTGTATTCAGATGCACCATAGTGAACATGATTGTGCTTCATGTGATGTCTGCACACATGCACTTTCTAACAGGGGTCTCTGGATGGCATCAGAAGTGGGAATGCTGGCTGACCTTTTTTCTAGCCTTCCAACAGATGTTGCAGGCCCTCCTTTGCTGTTTGACTCAGGACCCTATCAAGCCAGGAGCTCCTATCCCACATCTGGCATTGCTTGTACCAGTAGGTACACCTAATCTTTATCTCCCGCATATATTTTACATATAATTGACTATATTTAATGGACATGTCTTAATGTAAATACAAACTCAGCAAAAACTGCTTTGTATTATTTACTAAGGCAGCAGTGAAAGAGAAAACCCAGTGAGGGAAAGAAAATAAAAGGGGAGATTGTTTAATCTGGGAAGAGAACAAGAGATTGGGTTGAAAAAAAAAATTACAACAGGACCAAGGCTGTGGGGAAATAAGAACGAAAACTGATTGACAAAGATGGGAGTTTGTTTGGTTTAGTCCCCGTGTTGAGTTTTTTTACCCGCAAAGGTAAATTGAGACAGCATTCAGATTCTTAATACAAAAAAAGTCAGTGGCAATAAAATAATGCAACTTGTGGTCAAAGACCACTGAACACATTATGTGGAAACGGTCGTCAGTGAGCTGAGTAAATGAACAAAGGAAAGGAAAATGCATGTTTACCTCCTGAGAAAATGATTGAAAAGAACAGGCACATGTTAAAAGCAAGCTTTAGAGCAGATACAATCCAAACTTATCTGTTCTTAAAAGCAGAGGTGGATGGTTTTGATAAACTTGTAAGAAGCAGTAAATGTAGCGTGGAAGGGAGGGGGAAAGGTTTGTCTTTGAGTATCAAAAACAATCAGAATAGTTTTGCTGAGAATATATCTGGTGATTAGAGAAAGATCACTGAGGATAATAGAGCAGTTTGGAAAGATCTTGAAAAAGATCTGTAGCCGGACAGAAACAAAGTTACGGTGTAGCCGATTCTGGGACTCATGGATAGGACTGTAAGTTTATAAATGAGGATCTATATCCTGTAATTATTTTGGGTGGACCCCTTGAAATCCTCTTATGGCTGGCCTTTGTGGGGTGGGGTGAGGTCGGGCACGGGGCCCTGGTTGAGAATAAAATAAGTCTAATTCTTTTGGTGGCAGATACTTCTCTAACTCTAAATTAAGTCATGCTGACTCCAATTCCTTACCCCCACTTTCTTACAAATCTGATAAAGTGGCCAAATTGCAGTGATTTTGTTACAGAATGCCAGCCAGACTTAATTTGGAATCTTACCAAAAACACATTTCAGCTTCAGTCCTCCGAAATTACTCCTAGCAGTTCTATGATCATATATTTTAGCAGTTTTGACTATAGGCTTCTCTGTTGCAATCTAGTTCTTGGAAGGGCACATGGTCCAATACTTTATATTAACAGTTACGATGCTTAAAGTGGTGATGGGGTGGGGAGGTAACATTTTACACATTAAACTGCACATTTTTAGAAAAAGTGTGTGGGTGCGAATTTCATCTCCATACCTCCGCTTCCAGCAGTGTTTTGCTCAGACATGCTGCACCATCAACTGCTTCTAGCGTGGTGCACCCTCTTGGGAAAGGCACCTACACGGGCATCCTCAAAGTGCGTTGGAAGGCTGTGAGGAAGGCTATCTTGATGTTACACAGCCCAGCCAGCTGATGTGATGTCAGGATGCCTAAATTGGACCACACATTTCCAAGCCAAAAATTCACGCATCACTCTGCAAATGACAAGGGTTGAGCTGCAAGATATTCCCTGCACTAGTGATACGTAAAGGGCCAGGCACCCAAATTGAGAAGTTGAGAAGGGGCATAAGGCAGGAATATAACATCATCCTCAATGTTCTTAGTGATGCTGGATGCCATGAGCCCTGTCGCAGCCGGCACCATGATGCTGTGTCATCTTCTCTGTAGGGCTCAGGAGATGCAGGCACCCTTGTCCCCTGCTGGTTCCTTCTGTGCCAGTGATTGTGTAGCACTGTATTTGGATGATGTGCATGCCATAGCTGAATAGCAGGATGTATCTGGAAGCAGCAAGAGGTGGTTGTGAGGCTGGCAGCATTGGTAGCTGTGTGAGGGTGAGGTGGAGTATTTGGATGTTAGAGGTGAGTCCTGAGTGATGGGGTGTGAATAATTCAGCAACAAGTGTGGCTGGTAGTGTGATGGGTAGGAGATGTCATGTGAAGATGCGTTCACTGACCTTGACCACCCACATGAGGTCATTGGACTTCTTGAGACATGGCTGCCAGGTTCTTGGAGCCAGATGCTGGGAATTGACCTCACTGGCCACCTGCTCCTACTCCCTTCTGAGGGTGGTCCTTGAGGGCCTCTACGGAAGCATGGCATCTCTCTTCCTGCCATCTGCAACACTAATGCTTCCAGTGCTGCATCCCCCAACTTGGAACCCTCTCGCTGCCCTGGAGTTCCATTTTCCATGTTTCAAATTCCATCAATATTATTCAGTGCAGCTTCCCGTTAGGAGGGACAGACTGCCTTTAAGAGCAGATTGGCTGCACCACTTACCACCAGCACAACGTTGATCTGCCACCTGCTGAGTGCAGTAGCAGCTGGTAGCTTGTACAGGCAACCAGTAGCAAGGAAGACGCTTGGCCCCACACTACAATCATGATCGTATGTCGGGAGCACTGAATTTATATGCTGCGCCCTTTAATGGAACCGGCGCAGGGCGTTTGCAAATTGTGACCCCCACAGCCAAAACGGGGTATGCCAATTTTTAGTTCTGTGTGTGTTTTACACATAGGTGTAACATAATAACTTGCCCATGACACAAAGAGTCTTGGGTTATCACAGTTGTTGTTGCTGCTGTCATCCCAAAGGGCCAGAGGCATCTCTCTCCGTTAGAGAGAGACAGTTAGTAATATATAGCTTGAGAAGCACCATTCCACAAGCATGGGGCAAGGCGAGGAGCTAGGCCTCTATGAACTACCACAGCCGGTATGGGGATTGAACCTGTGCTGTTAGTGTCTTTCTACATCGTAGTCTAGCCTTCTAACCAACTGATATAACTGACACCCCCACCATCCCAGTAGGAAATTGTAAAGTTTATTTCACTTCGTTGATGTATTCACAGACTTTTACATCAGATAAAGAAGCCAATTAGCCTATCGTGTCAGTGCTGGCTCTCAAAGAGCTATACATTTAGTCTCATTCTACTTCTAGTTCCTTTAAAAAATACTTCAAATATATATCCATTTCCTTGCTGAAAGCTATTATGGATTATGCTTCCACTATTGTTTCTAGCAGAGCATTCCATATTTTAACAATCTTCTGTGTGAAGGAACTTTTCCTACCCTTTCCATACTTTTGAAATTCATGACTACAGGGATTAAAACATAAAAATACAAGGTTTTCAGAACACCCACAGTACTCATTACTAATGATCTGAACTTTTATTTCACTCAGCTATCTGAATTATTCTGACTGACAACTTGATGCCACAGTTCTTTTCCATTGCACTATGGTATCACAGTCTTGGGTTTATATTAATACTCAACTCTGCCCACATTAAATTGGGAAAGTAAATCCTATTGCGCACCTTTGGGGGAAAACCTCGAAACATATACCAAACATAATGCAAGTTTGGACATCTGCAAATGCACATGTGGTTATTTTAGTGGGAATTTTAAGTTAATCTCAAAAAAGTGACTCCACAGATACAAATGGAATTGTATCAGTATCTACATATCAGTAACTGATGCTCAGTCATTGACTACATTCAAGACAGAGGTTGATAGATTTGGGGTACTAATGGATCTGGGAATAGAGTGAGAAAGTGGAGTTGAGATAGAAGATCAACCATGATCTTGGTGAATGGTGAAGCAGGCTGGAAGGCTCAAATGGCCTACTCCAGCTCCTACTCCTTATCTTCTTATGTTCTAGATGATGTGGTGAAAGATAGGAATATATCTGTTGTGGGCATGTCAAATCAATGTAGATCTAAAGAACTGTGAATGAGGATGAAGGAAGGTACAGTTAATTGGGAAAAAAATGTTTTTTCTCAATAGGAATGTCAGTCAGAAAACAGAATGGATCTTTTTAAGAAATAAAAATTAACAAGCTAAGCATAAATGTATTGATTTGGTATCTTCTATAACTGTTTAGTAAGTATCTTCTAGAGCAGAAAAAATAGTGTCAAAAGAAAGGCTTGGGTGATATAGGGGAATGAAATTGATCAGGGTCGACTGGCTGTGTGGGAAATAGAAAGATTTCCTGAGTGCCCAGTGAATGGTTCTATAATGCTGTATCAATAGCGCCCCCTGTTTCATGAGAATTGTGCACCCTTTCAGGAGAGCCAGTTTGTTCCTGGAAGCTATATGGGTGACGTGATTCATTGTTGAAGAATGCAATATGCATTATTTTGTTTGATAAATGTTTAATATATTCTGTTAATGTTTATGTTGATAAGGGTGGAGAACAGATGTTGTAAAAGGAGTGCTTTGGAAACAGAGTGCTAAAGTCGGGAATTTGGTGCAAGTGGGAGTTCTCTGGCAAGTATTTCTCAACCTGAAATTTGCTATAACATTTAGAATTTGACTTAGAACTTGAAAACAGTAACCAAAACTGCAAGTTAGTTAAGATATCTAGTTCACAGAAACTGCAGTCAGTAACAGTTAACTGCTAATTAACTGAAAGTGCTTGTCTCAATAAGGGTTAATTACTGTAGCGGGAAGCTGACTTAGCAGTTGTAACTTGGGCGTGAGTCATAAGTATGAGTGTACAGTATTTGCTACAAAAGCAAACTATTAAATTGGGAACTTGGTGCAAGTGGGAATTCTCTGCAAAGGGAGAAGGAGGTGCTTCTTTTCATTCTTTTTGTTTTGGCTGCGTTGCTGACAATGCAACAACTAGGTGGCGTAGTACTGGCACATGCGCCAATACAGCCTCATCCACTGAAATGTCACTGTCTGCCATGTCTCAGGCAGCTGCCTGAAATAAAGACGGCGCTGCTCAATTTATCATAAAAAACAAATTAAGTTCAAATCTCCTCAATTGCTGCGACTGCCGCCTCCATCCCACCCCCTACAGTACCTCACTCCCTCCTGCCATCGTGCTTCTCTTCGCCCGTCTGCTTGCCACTCGCTCCTGCCTTCGCCACTTACCCTCACACCCCCAGCTGCTCGCTCCCCACCTTGCTGCTCGCTCCCTGCTCCCTCCCACCCAGCCATTCGCTCGCTCCCCGCTCCCTCCCACCCCCTGCTGCTCTTTCCAGGCCTCGCCGCTTCTCCTCCTCAGCCACTCGCTTCCACATCGCCCTGTCACCTCTCAGCCGCTCATTCCTGCCTTGCCGATTTGGCAGATCATTCCCCGATGTCCCCCTCACACCCCGAGCACTTCTTCGGGCAGCGTGGCGGGAAGTTATCGGTCAAGGGGGAGAAGCAGTGATGCAGGAAGCGAGCAGCGGAGGGGGAAGCAGCGAGGGCGGAAGTGATCGGCCGAGGGGGGGGGAAGCGGCAAGGGGGGGAAGCGAGAGGCTGAGGGGGAAGTGGCGAGGGTTTGTGTGAGTGCTGAGGGAAGGCAGTGGGAAACTGAAAGCAGTGACTGAAGCAGGGATGGCGGGCGGGAGGAGGGTACTGTTCGGCGGAATGGAGGCAGCGATCCCGGCTATTGAGGGGTGAGGATGTCATTGTGTGGTGACATCAGTTCGTGTGCGCACACATTCAAACAGGCAAGTTGGCAAATGATCGCATGCTGATGACGTCTGCAATCGCTCTGTGTATGCTCTGCATTGCCAGGAGTCACTGTGTTTTGTTTTACCTCCAGTAGCTGATGTTTTTCTTTTGTCTAAGCTAGGATACTATAACTTGCTATTACTTTACTAAATTAGTATCTAATTAACTAATCAAGAAATAAATAAAGCTAGAAAGACATAGCAGGGCATGTGGTGTGCCGTAACTGCAACATGTGGCAGTTTGTGGAGAGCATTGTGATCATGGGATAATTTTATGCTGGCAGCGGGATTCTCAACGTCTGGAGAAATTAATGCTGAGATCCCCGCATCGCCTCTCCTACGAAGGCCCATCGAATTTAGTGCCAATCAAGCACTTAAGTGGACAGTGGAAGGCCTTCCACGGCATCAAGGACCCTGTCTCCAGAAGTCCCACCCTTGCAGAGCTACCAGCCAATCAGAGGTCAACAGCTGCAGCACCACGGCGGAGGCTGCTGCTGCAGGTGCACCTACCGGAGGGCGAAGAGCATCGCTGGAACCAAGCCTCAGGCAGGTCAGGGTGGGAGGGGCCTCGGGGAGTCACAGGGGAGGGAGCAAGGGGTGTTGGCAGCAAGGACAGGGGTGTGGCCCTCTGCGGCCTCCACCCCTTCCCAATGCTGGGTCTCTCATTCAGGCACTAAGTGTCTTTCAACGAGGGCACACCCCTCCACCCCCCACCCCACCCCCACCGGGAGCCAGGAAGCAACCTGCATGATTTTCTGTGCTGTGCTTCCCATGCAGCGACAGGGTCACTGGCTGTATGGCTAATTGTGGCTGCGGCGGAAGAAGCCGTTAATTGGGGGTTAAAATTAATATTGTAATGAATTTTTGTCAAAGTGGAAAGTAATTCCATATCCTTTAAGTGAGGCAGGAAAACCTATCATTATACTCAGGAATACAGGAGCAACCCAAACACTCTTGCTTGGGAAAGGTGTAATGTTTCCTCCAGAGAGCGCCCTGAATGCTAAAGTTTTAGTTAATGGAATTGGTGGGGGTTATACACCCGTACCTTTATATAAAGTACGCCTAGAGAGTGACCTAATATCTGGGATAGTAACTGTAGGAGTTGTCCACAGATGCCCATAGAGGGAATTGATCTGATCCCAGGAAATGATTTGGCTGGATCAAAAGTATCAGTTTCTCCTATAATTATAGGGAAACCAAATGAGGTTAAAGAATTGGAACAATTACAGGAACAAGTTTCAGGAATATTTCCTGCGTGTGTAGTCACCTGAGCAATGTCTAAACAGGTTCCATTGTCGGAGGTAAAAGTAGCACCATAAACAGATAGCCGAGTATCTGAAACCTTATTTGGGAATTTAGATAATGCAAATGAGCAAGCTGATCCAGAGTTACACAGAATGGCACAGACGGCTCTGACAGAAGCTGAGGCGAAACGAGTTCCAGAAGGCTATTATATGGCAAACGCTGTTTTGAGGAGGAAATGGAGACCGCCTCATAGATCTGTGGATGAAGACTGGACAGTTGTTAAACAAATAGTGGTACCACCTAAATATTACCAGGGATTATTAAGGTTAGCACATGACATTCCTTTTGCAGGACATCGGGGGATTCGGCAGACTAAATCACGTATAAGTAAACATTATTACTGGACAGGCCTAAAAAATAAGTGAAGCAGTTTCGTAGGGCTCAGGAATACCTTAAAGCATTCCAAGCCAATATGAAAAAATGGGCAGACAAGAATGCAAAGACCTGCAATTTTCAACCAGGGGATGAAATATTTGTGTTGTTACCGTTACGGGGGGAACCAATAAAAGCACAGTTCAGTGGCCATATAAAGTGATTGAAAGAGTGGGTAAGGTAGATTACTTGACTGACACCCCTGATCGCCGGAAGAAGAACCGGTTGTGTCACATCAATATGTTAAAGCGATATTATCGCAAGGAGGAGGATAAGCCAGTACAGGTATGTCAGGTAATGGGGACTGTTGAGAAGGAAAAGGATAGTGAGGATGAGGCAGAAGGAGGCCTCGGCAATTCTCAAATTGAACCTCCAACTCTCCGGTTAGCGAACAGAGAATGGCGAGGAAAATTGAACAACATGCTTTTGTACTTCGATGCAAAACAACGTGAAGACCTAACCAGGCTTTTCGCAACATTTAAACGAGTCTGTCGGGATAAGCCAGGATGTACAACCTCAGCCACACATGATGTGGATATAGGAGAATCTGTTTCTTTAAAGCAACATCCTTACCACTTAAGTCCAGACAAACAGGCCCAAGTAAAAGCAGAAATCCAGTACATGCTGGAAAACAACTTAATCAAACCTAGTCAAAGCAGCAGGAGTTCACTAATAGTCTTGATGCCTAAACCTGATGGGTCAACCCAACTTTGCATAGACTACAGAAAAGTCAGTGCAGTAATGAAGGCAGACTCCTACCCATTTCTGCATTTAGAAGACTGTATTGACAGAGTGGGCAACGTTAGGTTTCTTACCAAGATTGACTTGTTAAAGGGATACTGGCAAGTTTCTTTGACTCCTCGAGCCAAAGAGATATCAGCTTTTGTAACACCAGACGGTCTTTATCAGTGCTGGGTGATGCCATTCGGGCTAAAAAATGCCCCAGCCATTTTTCAAAAATTAATGAATCAGGTGGTAGCCAGTGTTCCCAAATGTGTAGTTTATCTGGATAATGTATTAATATACAGTAACACTTCACAAGAACACTTAAACCAGCTAAAAACTGTTTAAAAAATTGCAAGCAGTGGACTTCATAGTAAATCTGGCAAAAAGTGAATTCGGAAAAGCAAGAGTAACTTACCTCGGACACATAGTGGGGTAAGGACAAGTATTGCCAAAAATGGCAGAAATACAAGCCTCAGTAGAGTTCTCAATCCCTAAATCTAAACTTGAAATAATGAAGTTTTTAGGATGTGCGGTTTTTACAGGAAATTTGTACGGAACTTTAGTGCTGTAGCTGCTCCATTAACCGATTTGCTACAAAAAAAAGTAGTATGGTCCGATGAATCCCGGGCAGCTTTTGAAAAGCTAAAGGCAGTCTTAACTAATGAACCAGTGTTGGCTGCTCCAAATCTTGCTAAACCCTTCAAAATAGCGATTGATGCTAGCGACCTGGGGGTTGATGTGGTCCTATTGCAGGATGATGAATCAGGCATAGAAAAGCCAGTAGGATACTTTTCAAGAAAACTAAATTGCCACCAAAAAAAGTATTCCACTGTGGAAAAAGAAACATTAGGACTTTTGCTGGTTCTCAAACATTTCAAAGTATATGCCCGCCAAGACTACAAAGAAACACTAATTTACACTGACCATAACCATAACCATATTTGTGGAAAAATTTAAAAGTCAAAATGCTAGAATATTTAGATGGAGTTTAATATTACAGCCTTATCATTTGAAAATTGTACATATTCCGGGGAAAAACAATGTTATCGCCGACGCTTTGTCACAAATTTAACCTTAATCTACATGGCACAAAGAAAAATTCTGTCAATTATCAGTAGAGTGAATGGGGTCATGAATGTGAAACTATTTTTGGAGTATTTTTTCCAGTTTCTGTTTTACATTGTAATGAAATGCATTTTAAGAATGGCGTTTCATTTCACCAAGGGTGAAGGTGTCATGGAAGTGTAGTTTTTTTCCCGTTTAAAATAGTGTGCCTTTAAGACTCTGTTTAAAAACAGTGTGCCTTTAAAAACTAAGGGGCACAAAGTGCCAGCTGCACCTGTTTCCTAGGCAACAGCAGGAGAGAGAGGAAGCCACATGGTGTACTGTAATTTTTAACTGTGGGTAAAATCTGGCTATCACCGGTTTGAACTGGAGACCAGCGAAGCGTGCTTCACTGAAGGAAGAATTTTGTCTCTCTTAGCAGAGAAAATCTACATTTATCTTCAGACTTTGTATTGCCTAAGGAGGGAAAAACCCTGGAAAAAGGACATTTGCATTGTTGGAGGTAGTAAATTCCTTTTTACTTCTAAACTCTAAGAAGTCTCTGCTTCAGGAGTGACTCTCTGTAGTCTTTTTAAATTGCTGGAATTCTCAGTAAAGTTTCTACTGAAACACTACCAATTTTAAAATCCAAATAGACCTGTTGCTATACTCCTTGTTGAAAGAACTGTGACGCCTGCTGCAGCTGAAGTGCTTTGAACACCTATCCAGTAAAGACTGTTCATCAAATTCACCTGGAGACTTCGAGTTGCATCTGATGATTCAACTCTGGGACACCTCACCAATCGGGAATGTAACTCACCAGGATTTGCAACCCAGCCATTTCTTTATTCCTAAAAAACAGCTTTTTTAAAAAAAAACACTATTTTAAAAACTGGTTAACCATTGATTTTTGAATGCATGTTGTGTGCATGGGGGTTAAGATAAATAAGAAGTTATAAGGTCTTTAGACATAACTTTATCTCAATAGTGTTTAAGATTTGGTTTATTAATAAATAGCTGATATGTTGTTGTTTAAAGATGCCTGGTTTGGTGTATTTTATTCTGGGGGTTAATAAAATGTTTAATTTGACTAATTTCCAGTAGGTTGGAAAACTTTAATAATATGCTGCGACCTGTGGAGTATTGGGACTGAATTGACAGTGCATTACTCCCGCCTTGGTCATAACGGGAAACTACAGGCCAATTAACCTGACATCAGTCATCAGGATTTTTTTCCTTTAATTCATTCTTGGCATGTAAGTGTTGCTGGCAAGGTCAGCATTTATTGCCCATCCCTAATTGCCCATGAGAAGGTGGTGGTGAGCTGCTTCCTGAACTGCTGCAGTCCATATGGTGTCGATACACCCACACAATGTTTTCAGTAGTGGCTTGATACCACTGAGTAGCTGGCTTGTGTCAAATATTTGCTTTTTAATTGTCAGACAAACCCCACTTGCCAAGACTGAAGCACACATTATTTCACCAGGTGAAAAAATTGCAATCTCTGACTGGAACGACATTTACATAATACAAGACAATGTGGAAACAAAAGGAGCCAGTCCCTGTTTCTCCAGTACATGGAAGAGGTCAAACCAGTTCTAGTCACATGTCTAGCTGGCTGGAGCTTTTGGATTTGAACTTCCAACAAAGGATGTTGAACAGACTGTTCCATATAAGGAGCTAGTTACATGACTAACCTGCTGAGCACCCTGGGAGCTTTTTGAATTTTAAACTCCCAACAAAGGGATTTGAACTGAGACAAAGCTGTGTACTCATGGAGTAAACACCTCTCCTGGGACTGAAGCAAGAATTACAGCCTTTCCTGTCTGCCTGCCTTCATCTCTTCCCACAGAACTGAATCTTGTGAAAACATGTGAAACTCGAAGAGGGAAGGGTTTGCATGTGAAGAAAGTTTTAAGAAGATTACTGGGCCCCAATGAATCGCAAGACTTCAATCAAGGACTA
This sequence comes from Heterodontus francisci, assembly GCF_036365525.1. Taxonomy (NCBI): domain Eukaryota; kingdom Metazoa; phylum Chordata; class Chondrichthyes; order Heterodontiformes; family Heterodontidae; genus Heterodontus; species Heterodontus francisci. Next base: position 53,323,925 of record NC_090380.1, read on the forward strand.
CAGCGATCTTGAGAAACAGTAACAAGATATTGCCTCAAACTGTTTTACTTATCTTTTCTTCTACTCTTTTCTATTCCTATCTGCATGTTTATATCGTGTGTGCATGCTAGCGTGAGCACGTCATATATCCATAGGCGTGAACCGTATTAGAGTTTGTTTAAGGTTTTAATAAATTTCCTCTTTCTGCTTTAAACCAAAGAAAGCCTGTGTGTGCTCAGTTCTTTGCCTTATAATTGGAAACTGTGAACAAGGATTCACAAAAAGGGGAGCTTTAAACACAGTGTGTTTCAAATTAAACCCTGTTACAATAAGACCAGATAAAGACAGCAAGAGACCCCTAAACACATTGCTCACCTGGTCTTAACAGAAATGCTCCTGTGAAGCGCGTTGTGATGTTTTACTATGTAAAAGGTGCTATATAAATAGAAGTTGGTGTTTATTCTCAAATATTCAACAAAACACATGATTAGGAAAAACTAAGCTTAGCACTCCATATCTCAACCACATAACAATAGTCACTGCACTCCAAGTAAGTAAATCATTGTATGAAGTACTTTTAGGCCATTTGATAAATGTGGCACATGTGCAGGTCTGTTTTTCTTCCTTTCTCATGAAAAAGACAGACTCCCTCTGTTAATTTAAACTTAATCACAACCACATGTTTTGGCAATGTTTTGCAAACACTGGCACCAATTGTGTTGTAATGAGAATGTTACCAGGCTTTCAAGGGTTAGATTCTAAGGAGATTCATAGGGCTGAATTTTACGAGCCCTCTGGAGACAGGCTGGGAAATGGGAAGCCTTGTAAAATGCCGGTGGAAGGCACTGGGATGGGAGCCTGACGTCTTCCCGCCATCATGGGATATTCTGAGGGCCGGGAACAGCAGCAGTGTGGCTGCCCACCAACTGGGGCGGGACTGGGAGGGTGGAGGCCAATGAAACCAACTAATTGGCCAATTAACAGCAATTTCCTGCCCCTGCAGTATTTTTCCAGCATCGGGATGGACCCCCACTGTGTGGGAGGCCGGCAGGTAAACTGTGGTAGCCTCCCAGCAGGTTCCCAGTAGTGGCTGCTTTCCTTTATGGCTGTTCCATGGCCCACGGAGGGGTCCTCCAGCAGCACTGGCTGCCCCCGTGACTCTGACATCACAGATGGAGCATTCACTTCACCGATTGCTGGGGCCTGCCTGCCTGGCCCCAACAGATTTTTTAAAAATTCCTACCTGTTCTTTGAGGGCGCCTCAACATGGAGGCTCCCTTTTCTTCCTGCAGCCTCAACAGCCAACTTCTATTGGTGGCACTGCTAAGGCTGCCATCCCTCTGAAATTTTGTGATGAATGGAGGGCCTAAGGTAGACAGTTGGGATTTTGAAAGTGTAGTTGTAAATGAATTAGCAGAGAGTTTCTTCCAGAGGTGGATACAGTAGGAAGTAAGGTTGAGAGGTGGAAGGCAGATGTGGATAGAAAATGATACAAGAGATCAGAGGTGGCCTTATCTGTGATTACCACAATGGGAGTAGTGAGGCCATATGAGATGGTCAAATGGGGGGGACACTGAATATATGGGCTTAGCTGTTTATTTGGAGAGAGAGATGAAGGGAGGATAGGAGGACAGTGAACTCAGAGGAGAGAAAGCATGATGAATTGAGATCAAAGTTGAAGTCATTAAGGATGAGAATTCAGTTGGCGCAGATGCTGAGGGAGGAAAGCAGTGAAGATATCTCGGTGAGAAAATGTTTACAGTACTTGACTGGGTGATAGAGAACGAGCATTTTAAATGACAGGTGGAACAAGGTGATACGCTGAAAGCAGGAGAAAGTGCCAAAGGAGTAGGAGGATAGACCAAGGTGTGATTTAGTGATAAGAGCCACACCACCACCACAAAGGTCTGGGCAGGGTAACTGGTGGAAGTTATAGCCAAGTGGGAGGCTTCAGTCAGGAAGAAAGTGTCATCACCCCTCAGCCAGGTTTCTGTCAAAGCCATGATGTTGATACATTCACAATAAGCTCATGAATGGCAAGGGCCCTGTTCACAAGTGAATGGATATTCTGGAGGGAGATGTAGAGAGGGGAGGTGATAGCCGATCTGCTGGTGGAGTCCATAGGGTCAGCACTGGGAGGGGTGAGAATGACAGGAAGGAGATTTGGGAAGTCTAGCTCCCAGCAGATATTTTGGGTAGGAAGTTCAGCAAGAAAGCATGAGTGCCTCATTGGGCCCTAAAGAGGATGCCAGGAGAGACACAGAGAGAAGTTGTAGGCTTATCTAAGAGGGAGACAAGCGTGGGATTGCAGCAGAAGAATAGGAAGGGTGAGGCGTACTGAAAGGTTGGTGTGGGGATTTGGGAGGGCAGAGTACCCAAAAAGGGAGAAATGAAAGGAGGCATGATGACAGGAGAAAGGGGTAAAAGAAAAGAAGTGAAAAGCAGTTAGAAAGAAAAGTGGTTAGATAGCGATTATTAGGATATATATATCCTGATATGTATGGGGGATCGAGAGGAGACAATAGGAGGGAGTCTAGAGTTTAAGTGAGAGATCCGGTGGTGAGATAAAGTTGATGGAGATAGGGTGATATTGGCATGCAGCATTGTTGAATTGTTGGCCAAGTTTGGAGACAGGTGTGGAGGGTGAATGAATTCCTGAAGTTATTTGAAGGGTAGCGTATCAGAGGATGTGCTGATGGGGGTAATTCCATTGGAATGAAGATCCAGAACATGTGCAGAATTGCTTGCAAGGCATAAAATATAAAAGTTGCAAAGTTGGAGATCACCATAAGATCCAAGGGTGGTGGAGAAATATACTTCAGCCCAGGAGTGTGAAGTCCAGCCAGATATCACACTGTAGCTGAAACTGAAAAATCAGTAGAACCAGGAGGCTAGTCACAGGCTCAGGAGCTAACAGCAATGGTGGGGGAAAGGGCTCTAAGCATATCAAAGTTACTTCAAAATTTAAGCAACTGTGCAGAAGATCAGAAACAAAGCAGTTGAGTCTCTCAGTGTGGTCCAGTGTAGAAGCATAGTGTTAAATTTGAGAGATGCCCAGGAATTTGGAAGCCAAACTTGAGATAAAGTCCGATAGCTCACAAACAAAGCACAAGCATGGTCGGTTGTTAGAAGTTTAAAGTGGAAATTTAAACTAGCTGTTAACTTGTAACTAGGGCTAAAATGCTCCCGCTATTTGTGCCGTCAGGGGAACCTCCTTTATGGACACTCCATGGCCCATGGAGGGGTCCAGCGGCAATGGCCGCCGCCAGGGATCAGCAACCTGTCCATACACAGACATCAGTGTTCGTGGTTAAAGATTTTGAGATCCATGACTGGTAATTTCAGGAATGAGACATTTCCCATTGGCTTCTTCTTCCAGACCAGCTTTTAAAAAAAGGCATTGTCAGTTGCACAGCTGACAGGTACTGGGAGCGGGAACAGTGGTTTCCGAACTTTGGAGTTTTCTGGTGGGTTTGAACTTTTTTTTAAAAGCCCGCTAGAAAACCTCGAATCTGTCCAAAGTTCGGAAATCACTCTTCCCACTCTCAGCAACGGTCAGCTATGAAACTGACATTGCCATTTTTTATAAAACTGACCAACCACAAAGCTGCTCTGCTGAGAGTTCCCACTCTCTGCAACTGTCAGAGAAAAAGGGACAGAGAGAGAGAGAGGGGAGGGGGGACAAAGCGAGGGGGCAAGAGACAGAGAGGGAACAGAGAGGGGGGGATAGGGAGAGTGACAGAGTTGGGGGGGGACAGAGAGAGAGAGTGGTGAACGAAAGAGAGAGGGGGAACAGAGAGATGGGGGGACAGAGAGATGGGGGGCCGAGAGAGAGAGAGGGACAGAGAAAGAGAGAGAGGGGAGCAGAGAGAAGGGAGAGAAAGAGAGACAGAGAGAGGGACAGAGAGAGGATTGGCAGAGAGACAGGGGGGCAGAGAGAGGGGGAGAGAGATAGAAAGAGGGCGAGGTCAACAGGAAGAGAGGGGGAAGAGAGAGAGGGGCAAGAGAGAGGGGACAGAGAGAGAGAGAGGAGGAAGAGAGACAGAGAGAGAGGGGTGGGCAGAGAGAGAGGGGGGCAGAGAGTGAGGGAGGAGAGATAGAAAGAGGGAGAGGGGGTCAACAGAGAAGGAGAGGGGGAAGAGAGAGGGGAGGCAGAGAGAGGGGGCAGAGAGAGAGGGGGAAAGACAGAGAGACAAAAAGAGAGGGGGAGAGAGTCAGAGAGAGAGGGCAGTACATAGAGAGAGGGGTACAGAAAGAGAGGGAACAGAGTGTGGGAGAGAGAAGGCAGACAGAGAGGGGAGACAGAGAAGGGATAGAGAGAGGGGGGGGGGACAGAGCGAGCAAGAACCACACAGGTGGGGAACAACACGGGGGCAACACAGAGCGGGGACAACACAGAGCGGGGACAACACAGAGAGGGGGGAACGTGGTGGGGGGAGAGAGACACACACAGAGTGAGAGACACAGAGAGAGGAGGGAGAGAGAGAGAGTGATCAAGATCACTACTGACAGATAGACATCTATCCGGAATCCTCCGTATCGCCACAAGTGTGCGGGCAAATATTGACTACTTGTGAAAGCAAAGCAATGCCAGGTATGTCACTAAATCAGTGTCCAACATAGTTACAGAAAGTAAGTCAATAAATTAGTCTTCTCATTTAAAGCTTTGTTGCAGTCATGTGAGGAGGGGTCGAAGGGCTCCCTCTTTTCCCTCTCCTTGTTTGACCACAACAGATTTAGTTATTTTTTAAAGTGGATGTACTGGCCAATTCAGTAAGTGTTTGACTACTTGCTATGATCATGAAAAGAACCACTCAGACAAGATTTCTTCAGTTTTACAAAGAAAGAGGTTAACTTGATGTACCTAAACCGAACTAATGAAAATTATAAACTACGCGCCAACTTTCACTCACACACACACTAGAGGTTTACACACACAAATAGATTGCAGAGTGGGGAAAGGTAGATCGGTTGAATTAGAGTCCATAGGAAAAAGGGGTATACAGTCTGTGGGCTTTGTTGATTCGGCTGGCTTCTAGCTGAATTCAGTGGTCCTGAGGCTTGTAGCTTGAGGAGGTAGATGACTGGTTTGGTGGGTCTCTTGGAGACGGCAATTGCAGATGATTTCCTCCAACAGGGTTTCTGATTGTAGCCAAAGTATGCAAAGGTGGTGAGTCAACAAGCAGAATTTGAAGCTTTCAAGCTGAAATGGAGAGACAGAAAGATGCCCACTTGGGTCTGTGCGTGTCAGAGTCCAGAAGCTTCTCCTCTCTCTGACGCAGAGAGACACAGGCTTAAAATCACAGATGGGGAGGGGCTTGTCACATCACAATCAGTTCTCTCTTGCTAAAAAGAACAGGTAGTTCCTTTAAACTTCCTGGGTCTTGGTTCTTGCTGGGAAATGAGCAGACATTTCGTCTCCCTCCTCACAAGCCTTTCAATTTAGGATAGAGTGTTGCAAATTAGGTGGCCATCCTAAACTACCAGAAAAGTCATTTTTTTAATCCATTTTTTAAACATGTCTTCAAAAATATAAATTCAGATCTCCAGTCAGTGGATTTAAAAAAATTATCATTCAACAAAGCAAGTTGGCGTGACAGCTTCTTCAGAAAAATGTACATGCGTTGTTGTTTGGATTAATAGTAAGATAAATCTTTAATGCCTTTATCGTTCTGAAATTATCTCACTGGCCCCCTATGTAAGACAAAAATTGTAATGTTCCCCCCACACAAAAAGGCTGGATACCCCTGCTCCAAGCCTTTAACCTTGTGTTTTAAAATAACCTAGCAGCTAGGTTATTTTAAAACACAAGTTTAAAGGCTTGAGTTATGTAAACTCATTTTAAAATGGCAAAAGTCACTTAGGGAATGCCTCGATATCTAGGCTCAGGCACGCATTGCTTTCACTTGAGACACAAGCTCAGTGACATGTTGAAAGTTGCTGGCCTTTTATAAATGTTGCAATTCCGTTGCTATCCATTTGGAATCACATTGTTCCAGAACTTGTATTCAGGGGAAAACAAGCAAGAAAATCCAAAGAATCTCCACAAGTCAGCACTCTAGGTTCCTCATGAATACAAGAGTAATGATCTAATGGGGCTGAGTGATATTGACAAAAACATGATGCTGCTGACCCATATACAATAATTAGTAAATACAATTATAACTGTGTAACTTTAACAAACCTTAATATATGATGAACGGTCAACAATGCCTTAACAAAAGCTATGCTGCATTTGCAGTTTTAAAAATGTTGGGGAAGACATAGTAAAAATCTATTATGTTTCAAGGACCATGTTAGAAACAGTCATTAACTGATGTATTTTTTGCTGCAAATTGAATTAAACAACAAGTTTTACAAGTATGTCAAAGATCAGTAACTGCATTGTGAATCATTTACTATCCAGTTTCAGGACAGATAACCTGAGTGGTCAATGTCATTTGAAAGTTATCTACATCATATAATTACATTATGTGAAAAGTGCACCTTTGCTAACAGGTAATAAATTTGGCTTGGTCATAAATTGGTTCATCTGGAATACAATCTTACAGTGTGACTAAACATTTTGTAACTGATCAATACATGCAATAACAACTGCTCAACTTTTTGCAGAAAAACTTTGTTAATAATGATCTTGTCAGAGCTGAATCAGAATCGAAAGTGATACAGTGAATTTAAGAGAATCGCTTTATTGGAATAACTGAAGGGCACTCTTTATTTGTAATTGTGTTTATCTAATTTTGTCACTAGCTTTGGTGAGCAAATGACATTTTGTCCATGAGAGATACTGTTATTTCTGTATTTTAAAACACAGTTTAACAGCCTGTCCAGATGAATAAACTAGTCTTGGCTACCTACTGTTAATCTCTCTGTCCCTTCCTGTCCCATTATGCTTTTCTGTTTTACATGACTCTTCTAAAGTACTATCTGCTTCATTCTATAAAATTCTCCTGTTTTGGAGATTACTGTCCTTTTGTTGGTTGCCCTGTCTTCAGACACATATTACAAGCGGGTGGAGAAGTTGCACAAACATTAGCCATCATGGGTGAAATTGTCTTGCACATCAGCAGTGTGAGAAATGGTCCGTCTTCCTATTACTAATTTTTCTACTGCCTCACCTCAATAACCACACTGTCCTTGAGTTTCATGGTTTATAGGATGAATTTGCATTCTTGTTACAGTGTGAATCCATAGAGGTCATCTGATCTTCCTCGAATTGTTTGAAGAAGTAACAAGGAAGATTGATGAGGGTAGTGCAGTCGATGTGGTCTACATGGATTTTAGCGAGGCTTTTGATAAGGTCCCATATGGCAGACTGGTTAAAAAAATAAAAGCCCATGGAATCCAGGGAAATGCAGCAAGATGGATACAAAATTGCCTTAGTGGCAGGAAACAAAGCGTAACTGCAGACGGGTGTTTTTGCGACTGGAGGGCTGTTTCCAGTGGCGTTCCCCAGGACTCAGTACTGTGTCCCCTGCTTTTTGTGGTATATATTAATGACTTGTAGGTAAATGTAGGGTGCATGATCAAGAAGTTTACAGACGACACAAAGATTGATTGTGCGATTGATAGCGAGGAGGATAACTGTAGACTGCAGGAAGATATTGAAGGTCTGGTCAGATGGGCAGAAAAATGGCAAATTGAATTCAACTCGAAGAGGAGTGAGGTGATGCATTTGACGAGGTCATACAAGGCAAAGGAAGACATGATTAACAGGAGATTACTGAGAGGTGTAGAGGAAGTGAGGGACCTTGGAGTGAATGTTCACAGATCCCTAAAGGTAGCAGAACAAGTCGATAAGGTGGTTAAGAAGGCATATGGAATCCTTTCCTTTATTAGCCAAGGTAGAGAATATAAGAGCAGGGAGGTTATGCTGGAATTGTATAAATCACTGGTTAGGCCACAACTTGAATACTGTGTGCAGTTCTGGTCACCTCATTACAGAAAGGATGTAATTGCACTAGAGAGGGTACAGAGGAGATTTACAAGGATGTTGCCAGGACTGGTAAAATGAAATTATGAGGAAAGATTGGATAGGCTGGGGTTGTTCCCCTTGGAACAGAGAAGGCTGGGGGGGAGATCTGATTGAAATGTACGAAATTGTGAGGGACCTGGACTGAGTGGATGTGAAGGGTCTATTTACCTTAGCAGAGAGGTCAGTGACGAGGGGGCATAGTGTTAGGATCGACCGCTCCAGTCAAAGCTCCCAATCAAAATATATGATTCTGATTGTGGTGGGAGAAACGCACTGTTAATTCAATCCCATCCCATCCCTCCACACATCACCTAACATACCATTTAAAACTTTCCAGATTAAGGAAAGACCCAGCCAAATTGTACCATCAATTAACCCCCGAATGAGGCTAACCAAACCAGGTATCTTTAAATCAACAAATTAACTGTTTAATTAGAATACCTAAATTCTTAAATACTATGAAGATATAAACAACATTTGAAATAGAAAAAATTAGAGTCCTTGAAAATTTACAGTCCACTGTTGCTTGAAGTCCTCACAGCCGTCCGATGGGGAAGAAAGGTTCTTCCACAGTAGAACAGTCCATAGTCTAATTCCAGGAGTAAGTGATGCTTTTCTTCCCTCACATTAAATTATCACAGATCTCTGTTTTGGCTTGACTTTTTAAAATTTTGAGAGATAATAATAATTAAGCAGACTAAATTCTCTTCCTTCAGTTTAAATGGCTGAGAGCTCTTCTTTCAGGTGTCAACACCAGCTGCCTGTGTGTGTTCTGTTAGAACAGACTGTCTTCAACTGAAAAGCCAGCTCAAAATTGAATTGTAACATATATATCCCTTGATGCTTGGTCCAAGTGGCTGTATCCAAGGTAACGAGAAAGCACCCTTTGAATTGCAGTCTCCAAATGGCTGTATCCAATGGCAACCAAAAATGCACTTTCTCAGCTCTGGAGGCTTGCTGGTTCTTAAAGCAGTACTGATCCCTTGCAAGCCTCAGAGGCACACCACATATTCCCCGGAGAAAAAAAAAACTACAGGACCATGACACCTCTGTCCCTAGTGGAATGAAATGCCATTCCTGGAATGCGTTTCATTACAATGGGTAAAAAAAGTACAAATTGAAGAAAACGCTAACATTTTTTTTCCCACGCATTTACAGATATGCAATTTTCTAAAAAAATGTTTAGACTACAGCAACACGTTCCACCAGAACATTTCGGCTTTAAATTTTCAAAAGCTTGTTCCAATTAACCCATTTTTAAATTTCCAAGCATAGTCTTCCAATTGTTTCATGTTTTCCCTCCAAGTATCCCTATTGTCCATCACCACAACCAGGTGAACTGTACAGCTAGAAGCACTGACCACTATTGGGTTTACTATTCTCTGAGAAGTTACACGAGTACCCCTTAACCTGTGTGGCATCACTTGACACTGAAAAACCCTGTCTGGTGTAAAAGAAGCTGATTTTTTCTTACCCTGGGGTGTCAAAGGAATTTGACAGTATCCCTCCAACACATCTGTCTCTTTAAGACACATTGTGTTGCCCACACTGTCCTTACAGTCCTTTAAATGAGAATTTGGATTGGAGTCTGCCTTCTTTACCACAGTTAATTTTCTAGAGTCTATGCAAGTTTGAGCTGACCCACCAGGTTTAGACATCAAGACCATCTGCGAGTTCCAGCTGTTCTGACTAGGTTCATCTAAGCTGTCCTTCAGCATGCATTGTACCTCTGCTTCCATTTGGGTCTGTCTGGCTGGATCTAAGCAACAAGGATGTCATTTTAAAGGAATGGTTCCCCCTATACCCACATCATGTGTGGCTAAGATTGTACATCCTGGCTTATCCCGACAAACTTTTTGAAACGTTGTGAAAACCCTGGTTAGGACTTCACGCTGTTTTGCCTCGAAGTGTAAAAGCCTATGGTTTAATTTTTCTAGCCATTCTACATTCGCTAATTGGCCTTTGACAAGGTCTCGCATGGTAGGCTGGTCTAGAAGGTTCGAACACATGGGATCCAGTGTCAGCTAGCCAATTGGATACATAATTGGCTTGGTGATAGGAGGCAGAGGGTGGTAATGGAGGGTTGTATTTCAGATTGGAGGCCGGTGACCAGTGGTGTGCCACAGGGATCGGTGCTGGGCCCTCTGTTGTTTGTCATATATATTATTGACTTGGATGTGAATGTAAAGGGCATGATTAGTAGGTTTGCAGATGACACCGAAATTGGTGGTATAGTGGACAATGAAGAAGGTTGTCTCAGGTTATAACAGGATATAGATCAACTGAGAAAGTGGGCAAGGGAGCGGCAAATGGAATTGAACGCAGACAAGTGTGAAGTGATGCATTTTGGGAAGTTAAACCAGAGCAGTACATATACAGTGAATGGCAGGGCCCTGGGGAGTGTTCTTGAGCAGAGAGACCTTGGGGTGCAAGTTCATAGTTCCCTGAAAGTGGCAACACAGGTAGACAGGGTGGTGAAGAAGGCGTATGGCATGCTTGCCTTCATCGGCCGAGGCATTGAGTACAAGAGTTGGGACGTCATGTTACAGTTGTACATAACATTGGTTAGGCCGCATTTGGAGTACTGTGTGCAGTTCTGGTCGCCGCACTACAGGAAAGATGTGATTAAGCTAGAGAGGGTGCAGAAAAGATTCACAAGGATGTTGCCTGGTTTGGAGGGCTTGAGTTATAAAGAGAGATTGGATAGGCTGGGTCTGTTTTCCCTGGAGCGAAGGAGGCTGAGAGGGGACATGATAGAGGTATATAAAATTATGCGAGGCATAGATAGGGTAGATAGCCAGAGTCTGTTTCCCATGGTAGGGGTGACTAAAACTAGAGGGCATAGATTTAAGGTGAGAGGGAGGAGGTTTAAAGGGGATCAAAGGGGTAAAGCTTTCACACAAAGAGTGGGTATCTGGAATGAGCTGCCTGAGGAGGTGGTGGAGGCAGGAACAGTAGCGATATTTAAGAGGCATCTGGACAGGTACTTGAATAAGCAAGGCATAGAGAGTTATGGAATTAATGCAGGCAGGTGGGATTAGTATAGCTAGGCATTATGGTTGGCATGGACGCAGTGGGCCGCAAGGCCTGTTTCTATGCTGTACGATTCTATGATTCTATGACTCTATGATAGTTGGGAGGTTCAATCTGAGAATTTCCTAAGCCTGCTCATGCCTCATCCTCACTATCCTTTTCCTTCTCAACCGTCCCCATTACCTGACATACATGTACTGGCTTATCCTCCTCACTGCTGTAATATTGTTTGAGCATATTAATGTGAGACAACCGGTTCTTCTTCCAGCGATCAGGAGTGTCAATCAAGTAATCTACCTTACCACTCTTTTGATCACTCTATATGGGCCACTGAACAGTGCTTTCAATGGTTCACCCTGTGACGGTAACAACACTAATACTTCATTCCCTGGTTTTACGGTAGGTTATGGTTTTCCCACCATTTGACAGGTATGGCATGTCCTAAAAAATTGTCTGACATCCTTTGTAAGACCTGGCCAGTAATAATGTTTGCTTATGTGTGATTTGGTCTTCCCAATTCCCCAATGTCCTGCAAAAGGAATGTCGTGTGCTTACCTTAATAATCCTTGTCGATATTAAGGTGGAAGCACTATTTGTCCAGTCTTCATCGGCAGGCCTATGAGGCGGTCTCCATTTCCTCCTCAAAACCCCATTTGCCATATAATAGCCTTCCAGAACTCCTTTCAGCTCAGCTTCTGATAGAGTCGTCTGTGCTATTCGCTAGATCTCTGGATCAGCTTGCTGTGCTGCAATGATAGACGATCTGTTAAACATCTCATTTGGATTATATAAATACCCAAATAAGGTTTCAGATACTTGGCTATCTATTTGTGGTGCCCCTTTTACCTCTGACAATGGATCCTGTTTAGCCATTGCTCGAGTTACGACACACGCAGGAAATATTCCCGGAACTTGTTCCTGTAATTGCTCCATTTCCTTAATTTCACATGGTTCCTCTGTAACTGTCGGAGAAACTGATACTTTTGATCCAGCCAAATCATTTCCTTGGAGTAAATCAATTCCCTTTACTGGTAAACTGTGGACAACACCTACAGTTACTATCCCAGATATTAAGTCATTCTCTAGGCGTACTTTATACAATGGTATGGGTATACACACCTTACCAATTCCATATACTAAAACTGTAGCATTCAAGGCATTCTCTGGTGGAAACCTCATATCATTCCCCAGCAAGAGTTTTTTGGCTGCTCCTGTGTCCCTGAGTATAATGATAGGTTTTCCTGCCTCACTTATAAAGAACAAAGAACAGTACAGCGCAGGCCATTCGGCCCTCCAAGCCTGCGCCGATCTTGATGCCTGCTGAAACTAACACCTTCTGCACTTCCGGGACCCATATTCCTCTATTCCCTCCCTATTCATATATTTGTCAAGATGTCTCTTAAACGTCGCTATCGTATCTGCTTCCACCACCTCCCCTGGCAGCAAGTTCCAGGCACTCACCACCCTCTGTGTAAAAAAACTTGCCTCGCGCATCCCCTCTAAACTTTGCCCCTCGCACCTTAAACCTATGTCCCCTAGTAACTGACTCTTCCACCCTGGGAAAAAGCTTCTGACTATCCACTCTGTCCATGCCACTCATAACTTTGTAAACCTCTATCATGTTGCCCCTCCACCTCCGTCGTTCCAGTGAAAACAATCCGAGTTTTTCCAACCTCTCCTCATAGCTAATGCCCTCCAGACCAGGCAACATCCTGGCAAACCTCCTCTGTACCCTCTCCAAAGCCTCCACGTCCTTCTGGTAGTGTGGCGACCAGAATTGCATGCAATACTCTAAGTGTGGCCTAACTAAGGTTCTGTACAGCTGCAACATGACTTGCCAATTTTTATACTCTATGCCCCGACTGATGAAGGCAAGCATGCCGTATGCCTTCCTGACTACCTTATCCACCTGCGTTGCCACTTTCAGTGACCTGTGGACCTGTACGTCCAGATCTCTCTGCCTGTCAATACCCCTAAGGGTTCTGCCATTTACTGTATACCTCTCACCTGCATTAGACCTTCCAAAATGCATTACCTCACATTTGTCCGGATTAAACTCCATCTGCCATTTCTCCGCCCAAGTCTCCAACCGATCTATATCCTGCTGTATCCTCTGACAATCCTCATCATTATCCGCAACTCCACCAACCTTTGTGTCGTCCGCAAACTTACTAATCAGACCAGCTACATTTTCCTCCAAATCATTTATATATACTACAAACAGCAAAAGGTCCCAGCACTGATCCCTGCAGAACACCACTAGTCACATCCCTCCATTCAGAAAAATACCCATCCACTGTTACCCTCTGTCTTCTGTGACTGAGCCAGTTCTGTATTCATCTTGCCAGCTCACCTCTGATCCCGTGTGAATTCACCTTTTGCATCAGTCTGCCATGCGGGACCTTGTCAAAGGCTTTACTAAAGTCCATATAGACAACATCCGCCGCCCTTTCCTCATCAATCATCTTCGTCACTTCCTCAAAAAACTCAATCAAATTAGTGAGACACGACCTCCCCTTCACAAAACCATGCTGTCTCTCGCCAATAAGTTCGTTTGTTTCCAAATGGGAGTAAATCCTGTCCCGAAGAATCCTCTCTAATAGTTTCCCTACCTCTGACGTAAGGCTCACCGGCCTATAATTTCCTGGATTATCCTTGCCACCCTTCTTAAACAAAGGAACAACATTGGCTATTCTCCAGTCCTCTGGGACCTCACCTGTAGCCAATGAGGATGCAAAGATTTCCGTCAAGGCCCCAGCAATTTCTTCCCTTGCCTCCCTCAGTATTCTAGGGTCGATCCCATCAGGCCCTGGGGACTTATCTACCTTAATGCTTTGCAAGACACCCAACATCTCCTCCTTTTTGATAATGAGATGACTGAGACTATCTGCACTCCCTTCCCTAGGCTCATCATCCACCAAATCCTTCTCCTTGGTGAATACTGATGTAAAGTACTCATTTAGCACCTCACCCATTTCCTCTGGCTCCACGCATAGATTCCCATCTCTGTCCTTGAGTGGGCCAACCCTTTCCCTGGTTACCCTCTTGCTCTTTATATATGTATAAAAAGCCTTGGGATTTTCCTTAATCCTGTTTGCCAATGACTTTTCATGACCCCTTTTAGCCCTCCTAACTCCTTGCTTAAGTTCCTTCCTATTGTCTTTATATTCCTCAAGTGCTTCATCTGTTCCTAGCCTTCCAGCCCTTACAAATGCTTCCTTTTTCTTTTTGACTAGGCTCACAATATCCCGTGTTATCCAAGCTTCCCGAAATTTGCCAAACTGGTCTTTCTTCCTCACAGGAACATGCTGGTCCTGGATTCTAATCAGGTGACGTTTGAAAGACTCCCACATGTCAGATGTTGATTTACCCTCAAACAGCCGCCCCCAATCTAAATTCTTCAGTTCCTGCCTAATATTGTTATAATTAGCCTTCCCCCAATTTAGCACCTTCACCCGAGGACTACTCTTATCCTTATCCACAAGTACCTTAAAACTTATGGAATTATAGTCACTGTTCCTGAAATGCTCCCCTACTGAAACTTCGACCACCTGGCCGGGCTCATTCCCCAATACCAGGTCCAGAATGGCCCCATCCCTAGTTGGACTATCTACATACTGTTTCAAGAAGCCCTCCTGGATGCTCCTCACAAATTCTGCCCCATCCAATCCCCTAGCACTAAGTTAGTCCCAGTCAATATTGGGGAAGTTAAAATCACCCACCACTACAACCCTGTTACCTTTACATCTTTCCAAAATCTGTCTACATATCTGCTCCTCTACCTCCCTCCGGAGTTATTCTCCCCTTTGAAAAAAAATTATTATAACACTCAGGTTTTTTATTCTTATCCTCTACACTCCTTTTAGTTTTAGCATCTGGTTTCACATTCAGAGCTGTTGTTAAAGATGACCCGTTTTGTTGCAATGGTAACACTTTGGCTTGCGAACCTCACTTCTATCCTCAGCACCTTCCTTTCTGACCTGAGGAGGTGATCCTGGGGCATTCCCAGCTGTTCCTTCTTGTCCCCGGCTACTTGCCTTCCTTTCACTCTCTCACTTTCTATCCTTCTCGGGTTTATGGGGGTGAAGGACAAAATAAGTTTATTCAGGAGCTCAAAATCATCAGCAATCTCTGCTGCTTGCCTAGCTTTCAAAACTTTCAAGTTCTCACTACTGAAGGAATGGAATTTTTAAACTCTTCTAAGAGAATCAATTCTAGATGGTTCTCATATGTGGTTGCTATCTTTAATGCCTGTTTTCAATGGTCAAAATTCATTTGCTTCACCCTCTCATATTCTAAATATGTCTGCCCAGTCAATCTCCGTAAGTTCCTAAACTGCCATCTCATAATCTGCAGAAGCCTCTTCAGAAAGCATGGTATAAGCTTCATGAGATCTGCCTACCAGCCTGCCCTGAATAAGCAATGTCCAGCTCTCTCTCGGCCATTTCATCTGTTTGGATATTTTTTCAAAGGATATGAAAAATGCCTCTACATCCCTTTCCTCGAATTTAGGAAGAGCCTGTATAAATTTAAACAACTTCTCGCTGGGTCCTGACCTAAACTCAGATTCTTCCTGACCTGAATTTTCCCTGGATTCAAGACTACTTTTTTGTCTTAGTTCCATCTCTTTTAACTTAAATTCCCTCTCTTCTCTTTCACTTTCTCTCCGAAATGCTCTCTCTTTCTCCCTTTCCTCTTTTCCCAATTCAAGTTTTCTTAATTCTTTTTCTGCCTCAAGTTTTTTCATTTCTGAATCCTAGCCAATACCACTGCATAACTCTCGGACCTACTACCTTCATATCTCTTGTATTCCCTTTCTTGTTCCTTGTATTGCCCTTCATCTGTATCATTATCATCATCATCCTCTTCTACTAATTCCAGATGTTTAGCTATTATGTCAATTATCTCTGCTTTTTTGGCACCTGATTCCAATTCCAATGCCAATTTTGCTGCCAATTCTGTTAATTTGTTCTTAGTTAAAGTTATCAAGTCACTCAGGGAAACATTCTGCTTTCCCAAAAACTCTGCTACAACCATTAATGCCATAACAATGGTATAGACTGTACTTATTCTACAAGAGACTTGGTTCTTTTAATTTCTATGTAATTATTGTCAGATTTAGATCCCAAGAATAGAGTTTCCAATTGCTATGATCCCAGACATGAGAGCAATTAATATGATACCAAACGCAGGACCCCAATTTAAATGTTATCCCAGAGACTAGTAGTTACTATGATTCCAAATGTGAGCCCTCCAAATTAGTCTGATTCTGATCCTAGACGTAAGCTACCGAATTAAATATGATTCAATTGCAAGCAAGCCCCCAATTAAGATATGATTCAAATCCAGAAATCCAATTAATATGCGAATCAAATCCCGAGCGAGCCCCCAATTAATATGTGATTCAAATCCCGGATGAAACACCCAATTAATATGATTCAAATCCCGAGCGAGCCCCCAATTAATATGTTATTCTAATATTGGATGAGAAACCGAATTAATATGTGATTCAAATGCCGGACGAGCCCCCAATTAATATGTTATGACCGACCACTCCAATCAAAGCCCCCAATAAAAATATACAATTCTGATTGTGGTGGGAGAAATTCAATCCCATCCCTTCACAGATCGCCTAACATATCATTTAAAACTTTACAAATTAAAGAAAGACCCAGCCAAATTGTACCATCTATTAACCCCTGAATGAGGCTAACAAACCAGGTGTCTTTAAATCAGCAAATTAACTGTTTAATCAGAAAAACTGAACTCTTCAACAGTACGAAGATATAAACATTTAAAATAGAAAAAATTAGAGTCCTTGCAAATTTACAGTCTAATGTTGCTTGAAGTCCTCACAGCCATCCAATGGGGAAAAAAGGTTCTTCCACAGTAGAACAGTCCGTAGTCTAATTCCAGCAGTAAGTGATGCTTTTCTTCCTTCAGTTTAAATTATCAGAGATCTCTGTTTTGGCTTGACTTTTTAGAATTTTGAGAGATAATAAATAAACAGACTAAATTCTCTTCCTTCAGTTTAAATGGCTGAGATCTCTTCTTTCAGGTTCCAACACCAGCTGCCTGTGTGTGTTCTATTAGAACAGACTGTCTTCAACTAAAAAGCCAGTTGAAAATTGAATTGTAACAAATGCATCGCTTGATGCACCTACAGAGTTGGGGCTGCTGAGCTGCTGGCCCTTTGATTGTGCGGCAGCTCTTGGGGGCCCGCTGCCATCCTTAACTGGACTGCAACCCCAGCAGCAGCATCTTAATTGGCTGCCACTGGTAATATGCCACCCCAGTTCCCACCATCAGCCCCGGCTGCAAGATTTCATCATCAGCCACAAAATTCAGCCCCAGGAGTCTCACTCCACCAGGTTGCAGTATTTGATCAGGTTTCGACAGCAGATTCAGGCTGCAGTCACAAGGGAACTGCAGCTAGGTGCCAAACAAAACCACTTCATACTGACAGTTGAGTTGTAAATGTAAAACAAAAACAAGAAATGCTGGAATCACTCAGCAGGTCTGGCAGCATCTGTGGAAAGAGAAGCAGAGTTAACGTTTCGGGTCAGTGACCCTTCTTCGGAACTGTTGTAAATGTATCCTTACTACTTGCTGATTGCACCATTAGAACGATCTTGAAGTAAGTTACAGTACTGACAAGGTACAGAAGTTCAGTTAACCCTTGACCTGCTGTATAAACTGCAATAGCATATCCTGTGATAGATGAAGGGCTTATTCTCACAAAAAATCTTATAAGGACAGAAAAGAAATCGTTGCTCCTGAACGGTTCAGAGCTAAAATTGTATGTGCTGTTTATTTTTATTTATTTATAGATACAGCACTGAAACAGGCCCTTCGGCCCACCGAGTCTGTGCCGACCAACAACCACCCATTTATACTAATCCTACATTAATCCCATATTCTCCTACCACTTACCTACACTAGGGGCAATTTACAATGGCCAATTTACTTATCAACCTGCAAGTCTTTTGGAGGTGGGAGGAAACCGGAGCATCCGGCGGACACCCACGGAGACACAGGGAGAACTTGCAAACTCTGCAATACCCAGAACTGAACCCGGGTTGCTGGAACTACGAGGCTGCGGTGCGCGCCACTGTGCCGCTGTGTTATTACTGTATGACTGGGTTGATTTACTTGTGCTGGTCTAGCAAAGTTCCTGCCTTTCATCACATCGAGGCCGGAAAATAAGCAATGCCCCTGAGCTCAGAAAGCCCGTGAGTTTTCTTCTAACTGCAGCCTCAGAACTGCCCGTCCCATCCCCTCCCCGCATCAGCTCCGCTCCTCAGCCAGTGCCGCCTGCGCCATCGAGTCTTTCCCGGGGCCGGGGAAGCAGCGGCTGAGCCGCCGGCCTCTTTCACCCTCCATCACATTGGACGGACTTCAATTCGGGGCCCGGCTCTCTGCTGCTCTGGTCATCTTGAGGTCAGTGCGAACTTCCAGTCTACTTTACATGGTCAGTTTGAGTGCAGCCTCTTTGAGAACTGGAGGAGTTAGCAGCATCTTCATTTTCTTGCCAGTGGCTGATTCACAAATCCCAATAATCATGGATTATGCCGGCAAAAACGGAATTAAAATCAATTTGTTTACTCACGTTTTAAAACATCCAAGGCTTTGGGTGGGCTGGAGTCGCAGTAAAGGTCCAGGCTCTGGTTTGCCCCGTCAGTCATTTCTCCAACACACACTAACTTTCTGTTATGATTCAGAAGACAGACTGAGACTCTGGGCTCCGCGCCGCTTTCCCAACCAGTCTGCCTGTAATTGCACACTGTCGATCTGCTCCAGCGTTCCCCACACCTTGATTCATTCTTCGTTCTCAGGAGCTCTTCAGGAGATAAACATCAAGTATCAAAGCTGTAAAGCAATCTGGAGATTACAAACTCTTAAAACTGAAATGCCAACCCCGCCTCTCCCGGCAGCGAAAGAAGAAAATGGGTCACTGACTATATGGCAGGAAAAGTACAGGTGATCCAAGTGAAAGTGGCCAATAGTGCAGTATTTCCTAAGACCTCCAACAAACCACGTTAGCGGCAACAGATTGCCTATTGATACATAGCTCTGCCCAGTAATGTTACAGCTAACTCAAAAACAACTTTGACAAAGACCCATCAATCTGTTAACTTTTTAAGTGTTGCTTCTAGGTGAATACAATTAAATTATATCGCATAGAATCACAGAATCATAGAATGGTTACAGTACAGAAGGAGGCCATTCAGCCTGTTTTGTCTCTGCAAGAGCAACTCACCTCGTCCCACTCTCCTGCCCTTTCACCATGGCCATGCAAATTTTTTTGTCCAGATAATTATCCAGTTCTATCTTGAAGGCCTTGATTGAATCTCCCTCCATCACACTCTCAGACAATGCATTCCAGGTCCTAACCCCCGACTAGGTGAAAAAGTTTTTCCTCATGTTGCCGCTGCTTCTTTTGCCAATCACAAATCGGTATTTTCTGGTTCGCAACAGTGGCGCAGTGGTTAGCACTGCAGCCTCACAGCTCCAGGGACCCGGGTTCGATTCTGGGTACTGCCTGTGCGGAGTTTGCAAGTTCTCCCTGTGTCTGCGTGGGTTTCCTCCGGGTGCTCCGATTTCCTCCCACATGCCAAAGACTTGCAGGTTGATAGGTTAATTGGCCATCATAAATTGCCCCTAGTATAGGTAGGTGGTAGGGAAATATATAGGGACAGGTGGGGATGTGATAGGAATACGGGATTAGTGTAGGATTAGTATAAATGGGTGGTTGATGGTCGGCACAGACTCGGTGGGCCGAAGGGCCTGTTAAAGTGCTGTATCTCTAAACTAAAAAACTAAAAACACTTCCACCAAAGGGAACAGTTTCTCTCTATCTACTCGGTATAGATCCCTCGTGAGTTTGAATACTTCTATCAAATCACACCCCACTGGGGTGAGATTTGCAAGCAGGGGAAGAGTATGCCAGTTTCCTAACCAGAAGATTTATTTTTAAACAGACTTGGCTCCCTAGCGGTTGGGGGACACTCCAGCAGAGGTTGCAGTTGAGGAGCAGGTAAGTTTGTGGGACTTGAGGCAGAGATGGGGAGGGGTAGGTACAGAATGGCTTTTATTGCTGCGGGGTGATCATGGGGGTTTAGAGACAGATCAGGGGTAGAGATGGGGTTTGGTGGGAAGGGACAGACTTTGGGGGGCGTGTTGGTGATTGCAGGGTGGAGGACAATGATCGCGAGGGTGCTGGTGGTCGGTGATTGAGGGGGGCTGTTGATTGTCGGGGAAGGTTGATGATTGTGGGGTTTGGTCGATGACTGAGGAAGGAGTCAATGATTGTGGGGAGAGGTCAATGATTGTGGGGGGATGGTCAATAATCACGGGGGTTTTCAGTAATCGCAGATTGCAGGGGTGGTTGGTGATTGCAGGAGGGTTGGTGATAACTGGGGGTGGGGGGGTTTGGTGATCACGGGGCAGGTCGGTGGTCATTGTGATGGGTGTCTGTGATCCGGGTGTGTCAGTGATATTGTGGTGGTGGGCAATCCGATTGAAGGCAGATCGTCCACTCATAGCAAGGAAAACAGGTTAGCTTGCGGGGCTAGGAAGAAGCACTCCTTGTCCACAAGCAGTGCTGGAAAGGCACTTAACCCTTCCGTGCACCTGTCCTTGCCTCCCTTTATCTGCAGGGTTTTCTGACGCCTGAGAAACTTAGGGTTAAATATAAAACGGAGCTAAAATCTGAATGTGCAGCCTCCTAAAAATATTTAAATGAACAATCCGTCTCCTGGGAGCGGGTTAGCTACCTGCCCACCCCCATTAAAACTGGGATCAAGCCAGTTGGGTTCAGATTTGAGATTTAATTTTTTTGGGGGGCATTATAGTTCCCTTCTAAGGTTCCATTCAAAGTTTGTGATAAAGGTGTGATTAGCCAGGCCTGAAAATGGTTGTCTTGATCTTCCAGGAGCCACTTTTCTAGTCTCCTCTCATATTCAAATTTGCCTGGCTTAAAATGAAAGCATCGTGGCTGCTTCTTGGGAACTGAATATTGACCTGCATGATATTGACAGAGTAGAATCCCACTCTGTTCCTGTAGGTGTTTGAATAATGGATAAGCGGCAAAATGGGGGCCATCAGCCATCCTGTACTTTAGCAAAATCAACAGTGTGATAAAATTAGGCAGTCCTGGCAAGCTGTTATTTCTGGTCAGTGGGAAAGAAGATGGAGGCGCTCAACCTCTTGAATAAAGCATCTGCATCTCTTTGACTTGTCTGTGGTAGTCTAGAAGGAGCTGGAGCCATAAAAATTGAGGGTTGTTGTTGCCATGATGGATAATGGCAGTGTCATCATTATGGGCAAGGTTAACAACAGATTATCCTGAACAAATGGATCAACTATGTAATTGCTTCCCTGCTAACTGTCAACCTTTAAAGGCAGTGCTATTCTGTCATTGCCAAGTGGCTTTGCCTGGTCTTGCAATTCCAATAGGTGCCACAATGGCAGGTGTGGACGGTATGCTCTTGATGTCACTTGACAATCATTCACTGTTCCTGCATATCTTACACAGCGATGTCAAGTGCCAGCAAGCACTGAACTTGCTATCAGCAGACGCTCGAAACAGCAGTTCACTTCAGGATCCCAATACTTGAGAACTTGGCTCAGCCACAGCATGTGAAATTTGTAATTTGCCATACTAAACCCTTAATGAATGATTATACTGGTAACTGCGTAGGCAATAGAGCTTATGCATGCCTTAAGTTCAGCAAGGCACATTCAATACTTCCACAACAATTTTAGAAAGGGGGAAGTCATGTGGTAAGAGAGCACTAGACTGCACCCATCACATTGCTAGCCGTTTATTTATTTATTTTTTTATTATTTATTTATTTAGAGATACAGCACTGAAACAGGCCCTTCGGCCCACCAAGTCTTTGCTGACCAACAACCACCCATTTATACTAACCCTACAGTAATCCCATATTCCCAACCGTCTACTTACACTAGGGGCAATTTACAATGGCCAATTTACCTATCAACCTGCAAGTCTTTGGCTGTGGGAGGAAACCCACGCGGTCACAGGGAGAACTTGCAAACTCCGCACAGGCAGTACCCAGAATTACTGCATACTGCTGTTAGAATCAAGGTTTATGCCAAAAGTGATTTCTGGAGTATATAGTCAATGAAAGAGATAGGTAAAATAAAATGGAAGAGTGGTAATTTGGGTATGAAAGAAAAGAGAAACTTACAATCGCACATTTATGGCCTAGGAATTCAATCACGCCATACCTGTTTTTCAGCTGCTAAGCAACCTACTAAGCTTCCTATATGGTGGGTAGGAAGCATGCACAATTCCTAGTCACATGTGAGCTACCTGCCATTTTGGATTGGCCTTTTCTGTTGGTGTCAGGAGCATACATCATAAGTATTTAAAATAATGACTATCTTATTTAAATAAGGGTCCTACACTTCTTGGACTGATTTCCAGTTTAGGCCCAGCAACATGTGGCACTAACTAGCAGGAAGGACCCCTCACCAGCCTTATTTAAGGGGATAATGCAGAACTTGCAGATTAGTTGTTGGTTTGTCATTTCAGGCTGCTAATTAACTTCTGGATGTTTCTTGGCACACGTTTTGTCACTCTGGAAAGTTCATTTTGTCTATACCAAACAAGGTTTTGCTGGTGTTGTACTTTGTTGGCTGCCTCAAATAGTTTTCCTGCAGTCATGGTGATCTCAAAAGACTCCCTTCTGGGTTTGTAGATGATGAGAAGTAGCAAGCAAGAAGGTAGACAGCAGGAGCAGCTGTTGCATGAGAGAGGAGGAGGAAGACACTGAAAAGGAGGCCATATCCACAGCAAGTGTTCAGGGGGCACTTCTCCATTAACTTAACTGAGGAGTAATGTCTGAGGCACTTTCATGCAGGCTCCCTAGCCAAGAATGAGGCACATTAATTTCATCACATGGACATTAAATTTTAAAATTGTTGCTGGGAAGAAAAGAAGGTCTATTACAAGGGGTTGCCAAACCCCTGGCTGGATAGACATGTTTTGCATACTAGCAAGCAGTGTTGGAACAAAGGAACCAATTCCTGCTCCAATGTAATACACAATGGACTTTTGATTACCAGACATTGAGGATGGAGGAGCTTGCATTCCAGGTTGACTGCTAAGATGGCCGATTACACAAATGGATGTGGTCACACGACTAACCTGCCGGGCAACTGAGTTTTTTGAATTTGAACTTGCCACAGAGAATTTGAACTCAGAAAGCTCCTGGCTCCTAGATTGAGAACATCTATCTCCTGTCTGCTCCCAGCTCTTTCTCACCAGCTTTGGAATCCATTGAAAACACATGAACCCAAGAGAGAAAAGTCTCCTACAGTGAACAAGGTATAAGAAGAATACTGGGGCCCAACAAAAAGCAAGAATTACTTACAAGCAAGGACTCTACAGTGAGCTCGAAGCACAGTAACAAGAAACTGTTCAGATATTGCCTCAAACCTCTCCACTTTATTTTTCTTCTGCACTTTTCTGTCTCTATTTGCATGTGTGTATTGCGTATCTAGCTCGCGTGGGAGGGTCATGTATCTGTAGGCATCAGCCGAATTAGAGTTTAAGTTTACGTTTTAATGAATTTCACTTTTCTTCATTAAAACTAAGAAAGCCTGTTTGTGCTGGTTTCTTTACCTTATAATTGGAAAGCAGTGAATAAGGATTCACCAAGGGGGAGCTCAAAACACAGTGTGTTTAAAAATAAAACCCTATTACAGTAAGACCAGGTGAAGGCTGAAAGGGACCCCTAAACACCTTTCTCACCTGGTCGTAATAGAAATTTGAGTGCCAGCATCTGGGATTTTACCCACAGACAAACGAGAAAAATTGAAAATAGGAAGCCAAATTGTTCCCAATTAAAAAGAGCAAGATTAATACAGGTTTTCTTGTGGTTGTGTGTGATTGAATACTAGCATGTCTGCAACTGAAGCTAGTAGCTCTCCAAGCCAGGGTGAAGTAACTTGGGATAAGTTAAAAGCACTGTCTGTGGAGGAGTTGAGGAAAATGGCTGAGCAGCGTGGGATCACTGTATGTGGCAAGACCAGGAAGTCTGAACTCCTAAAGCTAGTGGCCAACCATTTTCCCCTTGAATCTGAAGAAGCAGAAGCAAGGTTAGAAGCAGACCCAGACTGGGTACTGCTGGTAAAGATACAGTTGGAACAAACAAAATTTGAATTAGAGGAGAGGAATAAAGAGAGAGCCTTCCAGAAGCAACATGAAGTAAATTAAAGGCAGGAGAGAGAGAGAGAAATAATATTCCAGAAATAATTCAAAGAAAGAGAGCTGAAGTGGCTTGAGTTAACTAGGGGGCAACAGAGTAACTCCAGTGAAAGCATGGCCAATATGGAGGAGCATAATTCAGAGCTGGGTACAAAACTGCTAAAACTCGCTCACTAATTCCAAAATTCAATGAGGAAGATGTGGAAGAATTTTTTGTGTCTTTTGAGAAACTGGCAAGGCAGCTAAAATAGCCAGCTGAGACCTGGTCTCTTTTACTACAAAGCAAGCTAACTGGAAAAGCCCATGAGGTTTATTCCTTGTTGCCAGATGAGAGTTCATCAACTTATGAACTGACCAAAAATGCTATCCTCGGGTCATATGAATTAGTACCCGAAGCCTATCGCCAAGAGTTTAGAACCCTCAAAAAGCAAGCTAATCAAACTTATCTGTAGTTTGAAAGAAGTAAGCAGCTGGCTTTTTACCAGTGGCTGAGGGCTCTTAAAATACTGCTCAGCTATGAGAATCTCAGGGAAGTAATTCTGTTAGAGGAATTTAAAAACTCTCTCCCATTCTCAATAAAGACTCATGTAGAGGAGCAAAGGGATCAGGGAGCCCAGTAAGCGGCCGTTCTGGCCGATGAGTTTGCTTGAATTTATAAGTCAGTTTCCCAGGGAAGAACCTTTCCTAATCACCCCCACCAATCTGAAAAAGACAAAAGGTGGGAAGGTGATATCTGCCCAGTTAGTCCTGGAAGAGAAAGGAAAGCAGAAGACACAGGGGGCCCTCCTCCAGCCAAAAGAAAAGGTGATGTGAGCAAGAGTGAGACCCGGAGACCTGTGTGCTTCCATTGTAATAAAGGAGGGCATTTAAAAGCTGACTGCTGGAAACTAAAGGGAAAACGGGTAGGATTAATCAGGGCACATCCGCTCAGTGCAGATGGAGACCTGATGGAAAGCACAGAACAAGTTGTGGCTTTAACTGCAGTAAGAGTGCAACCCAGGAATCTTACTACGGCCAGTGCAGGAAAAGTTAATAGGATTCCTGAAGGTGATCAGGGTTTTGTGTCTGAAGGGAAAGTAACCCCACACCCCTCGAATGGGACAAGCAAGCCCATAGTGATTCTCAGAGACACAAGGGCCACTAGATCCCTTTTACTGGGAAAAGGCTTGACCTTTCCCCCAGAGAGTGCAGTGAACACCAAAATGGTGGTGAATGGTATTGGAGGGCAGGG
This sequence comes from Heterodontus francisci, assembly GCF_036365525.1. NCBI lineage: Eukaryota > Metazoa > Chordata > Chondrichthyes > Heterodontiformes > Heterodontidae > Heterodontus > Heterodontus francisci. The sequence continues at coordinate 53,349,383 of NC_090380.1, forward strand.
TATGCCGGTACCTGTACACCGGGTGTACCTGGAGTGCGACCTAGTTTCTGGACCGGTGACCGTAGGGTTTGTCCCTAGTTTGCCTGTGGATAGGGTTGACCTGCTCCTAGGTAATGATCTGGTGGGGGTGAAGGTGGTAGCCCGCCCAGTAGTGAAAGACAGACCGCAGGAGGTCAGAGAGACAGGGCAGTGGCAGGAGAAGGTTCCCTGCAGTTTCCCTGAATGTGTAGTGGATCAGGCCATGATCAAACCATTTCCCCCAGAGGAGACTGCATTGGCACAGCAGGCAGATGACCATGAGGTCTACCTGGCCGAGACTTTCTTTGGAAAGTTAGGAGATTCAGGGAATTAATTTAATGGATTTTCCCTAGCTGAGGCTCAGCGAGCCGACCCAGTATTGCGAGAGTTAGCACAGGCTGCCCAGTGAAGCAGAGGGAGTCCCTGATTGCTACTATTTAAAGAATTAGGTACTGATGAGGAAATGGAGTTCTGCTCACAGACCTGAGGGCAAGGAGTGGGCAGTAATTCACCAGTTAGTGGTGCCACAGAGGTACTGGAGAGAAATATTAAGAAGGGCCCACGAGACTACAGTGGCTGTACATGCCAGTATACGAAAGACCAAAGCCCGCGTAAGACAGCAGTTTGACTGGCCAAAACTCCACAAAGATGTGGTGGAGTAATATAGGAGTTGCCACATGTGCCACGTTGAGGGGAAACCCCATACTACAGTGAAACCTGCACCCCGAAGGACCCTCCAAGCCAAGGGCTGGTGAACTGTAAGGGACCCCCACTGAGAACAAAAGGGGACAGGCAGGCACACGGCTCACAAAAGTTTAGAAAAAGGGGGAAAAAGTGACCAAGAGGCCAGGTTAAAGGAAGTCCGGGAGGAATCCCGGATGAAAACCCTTACTGTCTGGTCAGCCAATCCTGAAAAATTTGAGAAGTTAGACCCCACATCCTCCTATGTAAATGCAGACTCTAGAAGCACCCCACCAGAGTTGCTAACAGCATTTACAGGAACCGACAGAGACAAAGAGAGACCTCGAGGGGGCACAGAATCAGTGAGGGTTGTGCCTCACCTAGTCGAAGTGCCACAGGAGAGGGCAGTCAAGTCTGCACACAAACCTGCAGGTGAGAGTGTCCCAGAGAACAAAGGGGAGATTAACAAAGAATCCTCTCCCACAAGTCAGAAGAAAAGGGAACAACCCATCCCCTAAAGTCAAAAGTCTTTGCATGGCTCAGAGAGTTCAGGAGAGACCCACCCACTCGGACTGAGCGCAAGCAGGACCCTGAGCTTCCGGTTGCTTGCCATTTCAACATTCCTCCCTGGGATTGTCCTGGGATTGCTGCAGTGTTCCAGTGAACATTGACGCAAGCTTGAGGAACAGCATCTCATTTACCGATTAGGCACACTACAGCCTGCCAGACTGAACATTGAGTTCAATAATTTCAGAGCATGACGGGCCCCCTATTTTACTTATATTTTTAGTTATTTTTTTCATTTTCCTTTAAAAAAAATTGTTTTTGTTTATTTTATTTTATTTTATCTTAGTTTGTTCAGTTTGCTTACCCACTGTTTTTTTCATGTTTGTACTTGCGGCTGTTCAATTTTCAGTCCGTTAACACCCTTTCTGTACTAATGCTTTGTCTTTCAACTCACCATTAACATATCTTTGCTCCATGACCTTCTGGTCAGCTATTCTGTGACCTTGTCCTATCTACACCTTCTCCTTTGTTATCTCTTGCCCCACCCCCGCTTTACTTGCTTAAAAGTTTTCACATTTCTAGTTACCAGTTCTGAAGAAGGGTCACTGACCTGAAACGTTAACTTTGCTTCTCTCGCCACAGATGCTGCCAGACCTGCTGAGTGTTTCCAGCATTTCTTGTTTTTATTTCAGATTTCCAGCATCCGCAGTATTTTGCTTTTAATCTTGTTACAAGGGCATTTCTGAGACAAATCTGCATCATACTCTTCAATTACAACTGGCTCCTAAACGTCAATCAGCTGCATATGGATTTTCATTTTGGCTATGCTCGCTGCTGAGGTGGGGTATGGATAAAGGCACTGCCTCCTGGTCACAGCAACCGCAGAAGAAAAAAAATCTTGCATTTATACAGCACCTTTCATGACCTCAGAACATCCCCAATTGTTTTACAGCCAGTGAAGTATTTTTGAAATGTAATCATTGTTGGAACGTAGGAAATGCAGCAGCCAATTTACATGCAACAAGGTTCCATAAACAGCAATGAAATATAACCAGATAATTTGTTTCACTGATGTTGGTTTAGGGATATATACTGGCTACAATACTGAAAGAACTTCTCTGCTGTTATTTGAATAATGCAATGGACTCTTTTACGCCAGCCTGAGAGGGTTGACTAAACCGTGTTTTGACATTTCATCTGACAGTCCAGCACTTCCTCAGTACTGCAGTGAAGTGCCAGGCCAGATTACGTGCTCAAGTCTCTCCAGTAGGACACAAACATTCTGACACAAAAGAGAGTGCTACCACTGAGCCAAGGCCAATACCCTGATTGATACTGTCTTCTTTTCAAAAAACTATATTTAGAACGTTTTCATTAATCATTCTTAAAATAGAAAAACAATGGAATAAGTTAAACCACAAAAATATGAGCAAAACAGTGACTCATACATTATGTATGTGAAAAAATTGAAAATGTAGATTTTAAAGCTGTGACTAAAGTCTAATGTATAATACTGAGGATGCTGGGATGTGGAAGTTAGGGAGGGGTACAAATCTTAATTGAAAGGATTTGGAAAGAGCTTTTTTCTTTTAAAAAGATAAACTTATGCAGTTGTGTGTTTTTTTCTAATTACCACCAAAGCTAGACAAAATTGGTTTTCTTTATACGACCAGCTACATAAATAGATACAGTTCTTTATGTAACATGGGGGAGCAGGGGTATGGGCTTCTACAGTAAAGACCAGTAAATAAATTAAGCTGAAAAGATTAAACCAATTTGCATATTTCAATTCTACCACAGCAGTTACTGTTACTAAAAGATCTTCTTAAATAAAGAGTCAAATTCAGGAATTTTTATTAAGAACATTAGTCTTGAATAATGGTATAATTCTCCCATAATTTCCACTGGTTGTATTTTTTGGTAGTTATTTGAGTTCTCAAATAACCTTAAATAACAACATTGCAGCTGATGTAGCCATTTAGATTACATTCTATATTAACCAATGCAAATTTTCAAAATATAGAGTGCAAAGTTTAATATATAACATGCTGAATTTGCTAAGCAGCCCTGAGAATAGAGACATTTTAAAGCAAAGTCACCACAAAAAAGTTGTAAATTTCATGCTTTATCTTGTTTTGGGAAAAAACCCCAACTAAATTTATAATAAAAGCAAAATACTGTGGATGCTGGAAATCTGAAATAAAAACAAGAAATGCTGGAACCACTCAGCAGGTCTGGCAGTATCTGTGAAAAGAGAAGCAGAGTTAATGTTTCGGGTCAGTGACCCTTCTTCGGAACTGACAAATATTAGAAAAGTCACAGGTTATAAGTAGGTGAGGTGGGGGTGGGGCAGGAGATAACAAAGGAGGTCGAGATTGGACCAGGCCACATAGCTGCCCAAAAGGTCATGGAGCAAATGCAAACAATATGTTAATGGTGTGTTGAAAGACAAAGCATTAGTACAGATTAGGTATTAATACACTGAATATTGAACAGCAGCAAGTGCAAACCTGAAAAAAAAAACAGTGGGTAAGCAAACTGAACAAACTAAGATGAAATGAAATAAATGCAAAAAAAAAAGGATGTAAAAAATGTAAAAAAGAATGTAAAAAAAAGAAAAAATAACTAAAAATGAAAGTAAAATGGGGGGCTGTTATGCTCTGAAATTATTGAACTCAATGTTCAGTCCGGCAGGCTGTAGTGTGCCTAATCGGTAGATGAGATGCTGTTCCTCGAGCTTGCGTTGATGTTCACTGGAACACTGCAGCAATCCCAGGACAGAGATGTGAGCACGAGACCAGGGGGGGGGGGGGTGTTGAAATGGCAAGCAACCGGAAGCTCAGGGTCCTGCTTGCGGACTGAGCGGAGATGTTCCGCAAAGCGGTCACCCAGTCTGCGCTTGGTCTAAATTTACTTACTTTCATTATTGCTAAAATAGTTTTGCTGGGGATTTTTGACAATTTACAACTACTGGACAAAAAGCAGAGTGAGTGCCCTACAAACAGCAAGTCCCGTCATGTCTGCGAATGGCTAATTTTGTTGTCAGTCTTAAGTTTCTCGGTGTTGTGAACATAATGCATGCTGGGACCTGTAGTTCACAACTTATTGGAGACTCTTCAGCAGAATGTGATAATTCCCGGAAGCCCCATGAACAAGTTTCAGGCTTCGCAGAGAGGCTTAGATCTTATATTTTGGAGGCATTTCAAACACAGAAAATATTACTGAGTAGACACATGTAAAATAGATAATTTTGCTGATTTTTAAAATTACAACTTTTATTTATAAAGCATCCATGTGCAGAGGAGCATCTCCAACTGCTTTACAATAAGAAAATGGATAAAATTAATTTTCCGCTTGGCAATAGCAGAGAGAAATGGGTTGAACAGGGAACCAAAGGCACGATCAGAACATTTTCTTAAGATTTTTGAAAGCAGGGAGGGAGGTTGTCAAGTGAAAGAAACTGGTTTAGAAATTCCAGAGGGCAGAAGCGTGAATGAGCAGCCACCAAAATTGTTGGAAGGATCAAATGGTGAGAAGTAGCATGATATTAAGGGAGCAGAGGATAGATGTGGAGACGTAAGGGAGGTTGAAATAGTAAGGTAGGGTGGGGTGATGCCGTGGAGACTTGAAAGATGAGAATCTTAAAATTGACAGACATGGCAGGGATATGGAACATGAAGATGAAACAGGTGATGGAACTTTGGATGAGGTCCTTCAAGAAATCTAAGTTTATTGGGTAGACTAATATAGGATATGTGTATCAAGACTTTCCCCTGACGTTCACTCTGGGCAATGCGACAGACAGGAAGGAATATTTCCGCTATTACATTTCTGAGAAATAACTAGCCAAGCTATTACATGTGTTATATACTGGATTAATAATCCATCTACTCACCTCACAAGTTTCTGACTTCAGGCCGTTCGACCCACTGATATATACCCTATCATTGGAAGTGACGATTTTAATTAAGCTGGGAAATGGTTGATTTTGGGAGATAGATCTAAATCCTCTGACCACAAACTCAAATTTAGACTGGAGATACCGTGCTGTCCAGATTTTATGGGCTATGAATTGCAATATTATGGCCACATCAGTAAAGTAAAATGTGTGTGCCTGTTTTGGGTAAGCAATGGGGGTGGGGTCTGCTGAGATTCACTGTTCTTGGGTAGATGATCTTTGGCTTCTCGATAATGCCAGATGCAAGAATATCTGCAATCTGCTGTTCTATTAAAAGGGAGGAAACAGCCTGTAAATTCATCACCCTTGAATGGAAGTGATCTTGCACATTAACCTTTTCAAGATTTACATCTGGAGTGTCTTTTCTTCCTCCATCTGATAATCTAGAGGATTAAATCAAATGACACTGCAGGTTCCATTCTCCTGTACTCTGATGCAAAGGTGGCAGCATATGTTGTCCAACCTATCTTTTTATTTCCAGAGTTGCTTTTCTCCTGGTGTTCTTGTCTCATCAGAATAACCCAAATGCACTAATGCAAATATTACACCAGAGCTATTTTGTCTTTGGCCTGTGTAATGCCCCATTCCAAATACAAAACAGCTCAAGCATACTGCTGGGTAACTTATTTTGTCAGAAATGGAAGGAGGGGCTACTACTTAGTCTCAGTTTTGAATCCCCTACTGATGACATACAAATCAACTAGTAATCATGCAAGGGTCTATGGTGCAGACCACCATGCTGCTAATCCATGGCACACAATGCTAGATGAAGGTACTGTCCATTATTTCATCCAGTGCAACAATTACATGATCTGTTTTGTTCACATTTCATGTTTAGGCTGTTTTGATCTCTCCAGTAAATGTCCATTTAAAATTACTCAAAACTGACCTCAACTGTCCAGAGATCGTCATCCTGGCTGCATTAAAATCCAAGTCCAAAATGTGCAGGGACAATATGCAGTAAAAGATACATTTAAAACACCAGTAACCTGCATACATTTATTATAAAAATTGTACTTGCTACTCTTTCTAATCCCAAAGATTTAATTGTTAAAAATCTGTACAGAAATGTATTCATTACTAACAGTGAAAAATATAAATACTACCAACATACTTAGAGAGACTGTGGGGAAATTCAGTAAATGATGCAAAGGAAAATAATCTGAATTTTATTTGTTTACAGATTATATGAAGTACATTGTGAAGTACAATAATGGTCACACAGGATGGTTTTGCTTACAGGCACAGGGACATAAAATTTCCTTCTCAAATCTGCTAGCTTTTTAATTGAACACTACACTTTATCCCAGTAAAAAAAATTCTGCACCCATTCAAAAATTTCCCTCGGTGCCCCCAGAATGGATCAAATCCATTAAATAATTCAATTGTTTAACAGCTAAAAATCTTTTTCAAAGTGTGTAATTATGTCTGCATAATAAGCAACTATTAACATTAATACAGTATATGTCTTTCATTTTTAAATACATTTTTAAACATATACATTCTCTTATTGCCCCTTCGTTATTTTTTCATTATTCTCTAAAGTCTTGATAAATTGACCAGCACCAGGCCGCTGTAAAGGTGGTCTGCACCATAGCCTCTGGCACTACAAGTACAATGAGTGCTCATGCTTGATCAATAGCACAGCATCTGTTGTCAGTGTACAGTTTAAGTTTTAAGTACCTAATATCAGAGTAGTAAATTTAATGCCAAATGTGTTTCTGATGAGACAATAATGCAACTGAATTTTAATCAAGGTACAGTGGATATTATGGCGCTCATGAATTTCCATTACAAAGCACGAGAGAGAGAGACTGGAGATTGTTGCAATTAGGCTCACATTAATTTAAAAAGAATGTGAGGGGGCTGAAGATAGCCAGATAAAACAATAGAACATTTACATAAATGCTACGTAGTATCTCCTTCAGTAGACTGCAAAATCTGTTTTTTCAAGCACATTCCAAAGAAATAACAGCAGAGTTTAAGCTATTTTGTACTAAGGAGGGGAGGGGGTTAAATTGCAACGGTTAACTTTTTTTTTTTAATTGCAATGTTTTTAGTACTCCTCATATACCAAAGCATTGTGGAATGATTTCAAACAAATTTATTGTTTAAAAGTATTTTCAAGGATTGAATTAGACAACTGCTTTCTGAAAAGTTTTGATTGTGGTTAATGCTCGTGCTTCCAAAAAATCTTTTACGGTAATGGAATGTTGTCTTGCACCGTATTTTCTTTTAAATAATGTATTTTCCCTCATTTTTACCCAAAGATGTCTAATGCCTGGAGAACATAGAGGAATTAAGAGTTTTGCCAGTTATATGATTTAATTTGTAGCTTTTCCATTTGAAGTTTATTTCAACTTTCATGCCATTTATACGTTGCTCATATATACATAAGAGGCCAATTTGTTACATTTCAAACCTTGCAGGATGCTGTAGAAATTAGAAGTAGGACACTGTCTTGAAGTTCAAAAAATTATATAAAGCTGAAATTCCTGAATTTTACTGCAATTTTCTTATTTGTCTTGACCTTTCAATTTTCTCAAGTGAATATACTGTATTTGGAGATTGCTTCAGAAGATTACTCCAGTTTGTATTTTACCCAGCAGTGGTTTCTCAATACTTTAAAAGTTGTATCCTTGCTTTTTGTATTTGTGTTATAAAGATTTAGTCAGAAATAAAACACCGGTCTGTTGCTCCCCGCGCCTCCCCCCAACCCCCATTATGGCCAGGCTGAGGTACATCGTGTAAAGCAGGATACCCCACACATCTGGAGTTATTTGTTTTAAAATATAGCTTTTTAAACTCATGCAGAACAGGTACTACTAACACATACATATTTTTCCTTTAAACTGCTAATTTAAGATTAAGCTACAGTATACTACAGAAAGCACTGGACTTTTTTTTTAAAAAACATAGTGCTATTTGTTTTATTTATACAAGATAAAGACATTGGCAAAATATATTTCTGGAAAAATGTGTACACTTGTAAAAACATGAGCAATGTCTTTTTTTTTTACACAATATATGGAAAAGTAAATTAGCTGAGAGTATTCTGCCACAACAATGCCTTGCTAGATCACACGACACAGAGGAATGAAGCACATCTGGAAAAACAGGTAAAACACAGTCAGACAGAGGCCTTTAGTCTAAGGTTACGTCAGTGAAAATTTTTCTCTTTTTCAGATGAAATTGTAATAAAAATTGAAATCCTGATAAGGAATGAAGACATACTATTACCATAATAAACTGCAGCATAAGAGTAGGTGGAAAAAAAATAACTACAGCTCAAACACCAAATGAAATTTCAAAATACAGAAGGATATGCTGATAACATGGATTTCAGCCAGTCAGCAAGCAAGCAAGCACATAAACTGTAGCACTTCAACAAAACTGAGCAATGATACAAATTGATAAAGGGCCACATTTGCCATCAATAATTAATCTGAAGCTAAATTGTTCTTGTATAAAATAGCTAATTTGGGGTCCAGTAATTATGTAATGGCAGGGACCATAAAACTGTAGCTGATTGGTTGCAACTAGCTTGTTACATTTATCTCTTAAAAGAGCTGAGACCACGTTGCAAAAAATGTCTATTTAATGGATTTTTAAGTCAAAGGACATATAACTTTTCAATTTAGACTAGATCTCCAATCTATGACACAATACAAATGGAGAGGGGGAAAAAGTTAGTTCATTTATCAGAGTGAACTTAATTTCCAAGTCTTTAACAATGAATGGACACAAATATTCTTTATTGTACAATGGATGTACTAGAAGCAGATGCTTCCTAACTTGAAAACAGTTCATGGTAACCCCTCAACCAATACGGCATCCTTATGATGTCGAGAGATATGCTGGTTCTTTTCTGAAGGCCTTCGGAAGCCTTTCTTGCAGTAATCACAACGATGCGGATAGTCCTTTGTGTGAATCGAAATAACATGCCGTTTAAAGCCTGAGGCATCGGTAGTGCTATACTCACAGTACTCACACTGATAAACCTTTTTGCCACTGTGAGTCTTCATGTGCTTCTTGAGCTCAACCTGTTGTCGAAAGCCCTTTTTGCAACGTTTACATCTGAATGGCAGATCCTTGGTGTGAACTGAAAGAATATGACGACTAAGGACAAAAGGGTCTGCAATTTTAAAGTCACAGTGCCTACACTGGTGCAGTTTTTTACCCTTGTGAGTTGACATGTGCTTTTTGAGCTCTGAGGGTCGATGAAAGCCCTTGTCACACACCTCACACTTGTGAGGGTAGTCCTTGGTATGGACTGAAATAATATGGCGCTTCAAATCACTAGAGTTGGAACTTCTGTGATCGCAGTGTGTGCACTGGTGGGTTTTGTGTCCCTGATGAATGATGGCATGTTTCTGCAGTTCTTTGGCATCTGTGAATGTCATCAAACAATGCTCACATTTGAATGGCAGATCCTTGCTGTGCTTTGTCTTCATGTGAGTTTTCAGGTTTGAGGCATCAGCTGACTTGTAGTCACAGTACTGGCACTGATAGGGTTTCTCCCCAGTGTGGGTTCGCATGTGCTTTCTCAGCTCTGATGGATGCCGAAACCCCTTGCCACATTCCACACATATGTGAGGGAAATTCTTGCTGTGCACGGCCAAGAGGTGGCGATTCAGAAGCCCCTGCTCTGCAGTCTCATACTCGCAAAATTTGCATTTGTGCATCTTTGTGGCTCCCTTTTCACGGTGAACCAACTTATGGGAAACCAGAGCTCCTGGATGAGAAAAACCCTTGCCACATTCATCGCACTCATAAGTCTTCTCTACTTTGCTCATGAGCATGTGGCTCTCCAAGTGATTGTGTAAACTGGTTTTCTTGTTAGTAGTGTAATCACAGTCTGTACACTGGTATTTTTTCTTGGTCAACTGCTCTGGATGATTTTTCATGTGTCTCTTCAGGAAGCCCCTGGACTTAAATTTTTTTCCACAGATCATACATGGATAAACAGTTATAGGATGTCCATCAGGCCCTATGATGATTGCTGCATCAGAATGAAGAAAAAAAGGTCAAATGTTCAGCTCCAAATTATTATATGTTATGTGAATGTTACTTTATATGGTTAATTAGCTTAGGAGTTTCCAAGAACAAAAACTGGAATACCATGGGAATGTGTTTTACTTGAAGTTTCACTATAGATAGAAAGTTAACAACTTCATGTAATTAAATTTTAATTCTTGCCATCCCTGTAGCAATCTTTAAGATACTATATTTTCTATAAACTTTAAAATTATATCTTTTACAGAGGCTGGGTTTGCAACCTTCTCATCCTCGATTGAAATAAACCAAATTAAATCACCCCCTCAAAATAAAAGTAAAATCTCCATACTTCCTCTCCAGCCCGCAGGAGTGTTGAAAGGGAAGGTAGTGTATTCAAAAATGCTATATTCAAGATACTCCCGCCTTCATATTTCAATTGCTCAAGGGAGCACAGAGCTATACAATCCTGAACAATGCAGTTTGTTGTTAGCTGACCTAAGCCAAACGGATAGTAGGGATGCTAGTTAGCATAACATTCTTTGGCTAGGGAGAGAGCGAGAGAGAAAAAAAAATGGATCCCGTTCTTGATTGCAATGCAGTGCTCTCTGCTGGAAAGTAAATGACAGGTCAGGATAGGATTAGACAGGCTGTGACGAACATGCCTAGGTCCAACAGATTGTCGACAATTACCGTCTGGGCTCACAGAGTAAGAAAGACTGCTTGAGAGAGCTGCCAAGGCCTGTGAATCCATACATCAGTGAAAGTCAGTGGCCTATCGGAAGACAGGGTTCAGGGGTGTGGGGTTTAAAAAAAATTACTTAAAAGTATCAATGTAAATTAAAAAACCCAGATACTTCACAAACACACCAGCATTGTCCTTCATATCTCTTTACCAGCCTGGTGGGAAATGGAAAAGGTAGGTTTTGCACGTGTCTGATTAGAAGAGAGCTGTTCCTATAGAAACTTCCGAAGTTAGCCTAATTACATTAAAGTAACTGAGCTCCTGGACCATATTGTGACTGACATTGGAAGCCTATCTGGGATGGAGGGGGCCAAAAAAATTGCAGGTTGGCAACCCTCAAAGGGAACATTTGAAAAGAAAAGTTAAGTGGCTCTCACCATTTTAAAAATATTCTGTTTTTGTATTTTTACTTGCAAAGTGGATAACTTCACACTTCCTTACATTATATTCCATCTGTCATGTTCTTGCCCACTCACTTAACCTGTATGTTCCTTTGCATCCTCCTCACAACTTACTTTCACATTTAATTTTGTATTGTTGGAAAATTGCACTTGGCGCCCTCATTGAAGACATTGATCTAGATTGAAATAGCTGATCCTAGTGGTAACCCACTAGTTACAGCCTGCCAACCTGAAAATTACCCATTTACTCCTATTCTGTTTTCTGTCTGATAACCAATCCTCAATCCATGCTAATATATTACCCCACATCTCAGGAGTTCTAATTTGTGTAATAACCTCTTGTGTGGCACATCATTGAATACCAGTGAGTGGCCCAATAAACATGGAAGAAAGAAACAGAGTCAGTGGGCTAGTGATGGAGCAGCACAACACCTAACTCTCTGTTTGATGGCTGGTGTACTGAAGGTGCACAAGGACAAGATGGGTGCAAGGAGGGCTACAATGCTTGCCATTCTGAAGTATCCTTCTCAAAGATCAGCTAAGCCAGGTTTAATAGTGTATGCATGACCGACAAGATCAGGAAACAGCAAGGTAAGCCCATGCAACAGTTCCATTTATCAGGTACATGTCCAGCATATACATGCCCAAGTGCTACTGGGCCTTACCAAGCCCTTACATAACTTTGTATATGCATGATCAGCAATGCAAAAAATAAATAGTGTTATGAAAGTGTTTCTATTTTTTGAGGACTCATGGTTGAAGATTGTGGAGATGGATTCATTTGGGACTGAAGTGATTCCATAGATGCTGGACTTTGTTCCTTTTTTAAAAAAAACTGGGAGGACTTGTGCTTTCTGTTTAAAAACATTTGCTGGATGTCACGTGTCTTAAGCTAAATAAACAACAGAATGGTGGCCAGGGGGAGTTGTTTACAGAGAAGTGATATGTCAAGATTTATGGCGGTCGTGAGTGGTTACATTTTGGAATATTGTTTTGGGTCAGTTGGGTTTGTAGCCTTTTGAGAGAAACACCCAGCTCATCTTTTCTCCACCTCTTTGAGAAACCCTGCGAAATCCAGTGCATGATAGGTGAAATGCCTGATGCCGCATTTCTCCTGGAAAGCCTGCCAGTCTAATCCTCGATGTCGCCTGAAGGGAATTGCTCCAAAAAGATCCCAGTGACAGCCGTCTATACGTGTATGGGACATCAGAATAAAAGGACAACTGATATCATTCCACATCTTCTCCTTTTCCTTCAAGAATTACCAAGTATCTGGCCAAAGTATTTTTTTTGTATTTTTTGTAAAAAGATCTCTGCAGAGAAAACTTCTTTATTTTTTCTTTAACTGGTGTGTGTGTGGCTAATTTTAAAAGGAAACTTTCATATTTCAATCTGTTAAAGCTTTGCATCTTTACTGGATAGGTCTTTTATAATAAATTAATAATTTTGTTGTGTATTAAAGAAACCTGGTTGGTGGATTATATTCCAAAATAAAAAAAGAGTAAATAATTGGCCGTATTGGTAACTGGGTAAAAATTTAAATATATGTGACCTGTGCAAAAGTGGAAAGAGAGAAAGACAGTGCACTCCTCCTGTCTCAGTTGTAACAATATGCTCACATTTCAGCAATAATTGGCAATAGCACACATCTTCAAAGGGCTTCACTAAAACATTGTAGCACAACCATTGCATCATGCATTTTCATTTAATGACACCCACGATGGGCTGCAGTTCTGGCACATGTTTCTGTCAATGTTTCATGTGCTCCTTCAATTCATCATGTCAAGACTACATTACAACAATATGGCAGTTAATACAAGGCATAGGCCAAGACAGGAGAATGCCTCAGAAATTACAAGCCTTTGACTCCCTTGGAGGATGTCATCCAAGGTGACCTCGCATACAAGTGCATTGAAGAAGTAAAAGGAGATTAGTCTCTAAACCTGTCTGTAAGGGAGCAGCACCTACGGACAAGAAATGCAGACTGCAACTGGTATTTCCAGGCAGTCTCCAAAGCAAGCACTGACCAGACTTGACTGTTTCACTTGCAAGATTAGGCAGGATCAGGTGCTTTCAAAATTGTGTGGCAGCAGTCCAATGTATTAATGGGTTGGGGGTGCAGAGATTAAAATTTTCCTTGACTTTGGTTAATGACAAAAACAAAATTCCCACAGTACAAAGCCTGCTTTAACTAATTCTGGAGTATGAGGAATGAAGTTAGGTTGAGTCTAATCTAATGTCATGGCCAATGTTATGAGGCGCTTAAATATGTATGTAGGTTTGCAGCAAATTGATGCAGAAACAGTGCAGGATAAAGCAGGAGGATGCAGAAGTTTGTTTTTGATTATCATATGTCAAGTTCATGGCACCTTCTCTGGCAGTGTGAACAAATGTAGAACAGGTACTTTCTTACGATGATTGAGGGAGGAATTTCTTTTAATAAAAAAACAAATGACTAAATCCCCCAGTACTACACTCTCACACGTCTTAAAAGGTCAATTTAAGATTAACATTGGCAGAGGTTTGGAAGAACGTTAACTGTTCAGACAGGGAACAGTGCAATGATTTATGGTTAAAGGGGGATAATATTTTAAAATGGAACAGGGAAACAAGTTATGGGGATGCACGTACTCCTAGTATCAAAATGAAACAACTGTCAGAGAAGACTCCCCCATCCGAAACACCTTCCCCCTCCCCAAAGTTTAGCATTTTGCAGCTTTGGACGCAACAGGTTAGTGTACATATAGAGGACTATGAATGATGGTTCCTGGCATACTGAATTTTAAAAAGGTATCAAAAGACAATGAGAGGAAGATGAGCTAAAGACATCACTTCCTGCAGATATGTGAACAGGAAAAGTTGTCAGTTTTGTTAGGTTTGAGTTGACCACTTATTAAACAGTATCATACAAATATCCCTTCACTGCCAGCGCTGAATGTGTATTAACGAGGAAAATTCTGTACCTGTCTGATACTGTCTACTTTCAAGTCTCCTCCTTTTCCTTGACTTTGGTTTTGCCAGCCTGGTAAGCTCAGCTGTTCCATCTGCTTGTAGAAGGTGACTGGCAGTTCCATTCTTGTTCTCTATAGTATCAGAATTGTTGCCTGAGAGGACAAAATAATCTGTTTCTAGTGTTCACTTTACATATTTTATGTGGGGATTCTAATTGAATTTCGAAAATAAATTCATGTATTTTCATTATATAACTCTCATAATTCATTACATTTAGCCACTAAAGTCTAGATATATGCCTGGTCCTTTATTTAAACAATTGTATAAAAAAATAATAATATATATATATATATATATATACATATATATACAATCAATATAGAACCAGAACCACAATTGAGCTAGATAATCTGGTTTGATCTATTGTTTCCACATTCAATTCATTCTTTACAAAAAAAACTAAAACAATTTGATTTTTAATCAATTCCCCCATTTGTATTAGGTTGCATATAGTATAGAACCAAAAGATTCTTTAAATTAACTATTAATCTGACATATATTACCAACAATATGGTAATATGGAAATGCAGGATGGTAAAATGGATAAGGAAGTTGCAAATGCTTTTACAATTTTAAAGATTAGAGAATCTCCTAGAAATGAATAATTTTTCGCAAGCAAAAGTTATATGCTCCCTATAAAGGTTCTAAAAAGTTGGAAGAAGTTATGAGTGTTTACAATTCCATCAAATTTTTTTAATGAATCTTTGCAGTTAAAAAGTTGGCACTTTATAGATCAAGATCTAAATTCCCCTTCCAATTATTTTTCTCAGCACCTCACTACTTTATTTAATACAACACAAATATACATGATCTGCACTCATTATAGTGCACATTATTGCAAGTTTAAAAAATTTGTTTGAATAGAATTATTCCCTATGTAGTTAACAAATAAATAATTCTACAGAGAAGTTTTCTACTAATATAAAATGTTCAAATATAAACGCTCAGACAGGCTGGTATTGAAATTATTACTACTGTGCTGGGATCAGTGTACAGGCATCAATTTTATCAACACTGTAATACCAGTTGATTCAGAAACATTATCAAATCAGAGCCATTCCACCTGAGAAACTCAACATGGTGGATTTCCAGCAAGTTGCTTTAACAGATATAATCCATCTCTCCCCCAAAATTTCTGCTTTTAGTCATTATCCAGCAATCACTGCTGGAAAGTGTATTGGATGTTGAATGGGATAGAATTAAATTGGGGCGTGATAAATAAAGAACTTGTATTTACATAGCGCCTTTCCGAGCACCCCATAGTGGTTTGCAGCCAGTGCAGTATTTTTGAAACACAGTCACTGATGTAATGTGAAAAGGGCGGCAGGCAAATTTCCACACAACAAATTACCACAAACAATAATGCGATAATGACCAGATAATTTATTTTAATGCTGTTAATTGAGGGATAAAATATTGGCCTAGATCGCGCGCTCAAGTACAATCTTCTGACTCAAGGGCGAGTGGTATCACAAAGCCATGTTGACACCCGTGATACTACCTATGATACAATAACCTGATAACACACTAAATGCTCATGGATGAAGAATAAGCAATTAGCCACATCAATAGACATGTATGGGTTCAAAAACTGCTGTATAGAAAAAAAAATTATCGATTTCTGTTCAGTAAAATTCACATCTTGGATTAGAAATACTGATCTATTCCAGGGTGTCTTGGTAGTTTTTACTCCGTATTGGGAACTGCTAAGTCCTGTGCTTCTATTGCACATTCTAGTAGCCAGTTCAAAAAATAAACAGCAGAGTTGTCAGAAACCATCACTAACTGGTGTCTCAGTTAATGCAGATCTTCAAATCATACAATCTGCTACAGCAACTAAAACAAACCATAGCTTTGTGAGCATCAGGGCACACATCTTT
This sequence comes from Heterodontus francisci, assembly GCF_036365525.1. Classification (NCBI taxonomy): domain Eukaryota; kingdom Metazoa; phylum Chordata; class Chondrichthyes; order Heterodontiformes; family Heterodontidae; genus Heterodontus; species Heterodontus francisci. Next base: position 53,365,580 of record NC_090380.1, read on the forward strand.
GATTTAATCTTCATAGCCAAATAATGGACCCATATAACAAGTTGCAAATTTGGATTGTTTTCTTTCCAACCCCCCCTGCCAATCAGTGGTTCATTTTGATCTTCTCCTTCCAACCCAATTGCATTAATCCCACCAGGGCAGATGGTGAAATTTGAATTCAAATAATAAATCTGGAATTGAAAAGCTAGTCTAATGACCATGAAACCATTGTCGATTGTTGTAAAAACGCATCTGGTTCACTAATGCCCTTCAGGGAAGGAAATCTGCCGTCCTTACCTGGTCTGGTCTACATGTGACTCCAGACCCACCAGTAATTTGGTTGACTCTTAAAATGCCCTCTGAAATGGCCTTGCAAGTCACTCAGTTCAGAGGCAATTAGGGATGGACAATAAATGCCGGCCGAGGCAACGGCGCCCACATCCCACAAACGAAATTAAAAAAATCTTTGCATTTCCAATGGTGCCCCAAATCACACATTATTTCAATGGGACGGACATACAATGTCCTGAAACTGCATGATTATGCTGCTCTGTGATTAGCGATTAGCTAACAGGACTTCCTCTGCAAGTGGGCCTGATATTGCCTTCCTACTGCAACAAGATCTGGCCCCAAACTTATGAAATAAAAGTGTAAAATGCTGGAAATACTCAGCAGGTCTGGCAGCATCCATGGAGAGTAAAACAGAGTAAATGTTTCAGGTCAATGACTCTCGGCCCCCCCATCTCATTCCGGTCCTCTCGCTCCCCCTCTTCCACCTCGGTAACCACCACCACCCCCCCCCCCCCGACTCTCCCTCACCCTCGGTCCCCCCAGCGCGCTCACCCTCGCCCTCGGTCCCCTCCCCCCGCTCTCCCTCGGCCCCCCAGCGCGCTCTCTCTCTCGGTCCCCCTCTTTCGCACGTTGAATCCTGGCCCGCGGGCCGTTGTTGAACAACTCTGGTGTAGGAAGAGTTGAAAGAATGGGTGATTTAACAGCTTTAAAATGGGGGAGCAAAATGATGACTGGTTAGTTCACAAGCCCAGAACAATAAAATTCACCTCATCTGTCTATATGTAGAGTAAGATACCCATAGTAATCAGTGAAGTGTTCTGAGTTGGCAGAAAAAAAGTTTCAAACCCCAGCAAAGAATTGCTTTAATTTGATAAGTGCAAAAGCAAGGGGAAAAAAAATTAAACTTTCAATCAGAATCAAATGTATAAATGTATACAATTACACTGACAATAATCCCATTATATTTTTGAAATTAGTTAAATAAATCTTCACTGGTAACTAACTGCTTAAAAAAAAAATTCATAAAAATATTTACCATATGCAGTAGCCCAAGCTACAGGCACAAATGTTTTGCTTATGTCTGTGTCTTCAATTTGTTGCTCATGACCTACTGTTGCATCATCTTCCCCTACAATGACTTCCATGTAAACTTCATCTGCAATATCAGTACAACCTGTGAAAACCAGTGAACAGGCATGAAGAGTGACACAGAGAATATCTCTCAATTCCTTCAAATAAGCTCATTTTATAAACTCATCAAATGTAAAAGCAAAAATTTTCAGGGTAATTTGGATACAAACCTCTTGGAACCACAAAATTGTTATTCAGATAAACATTCCTCTAAGAGGGAGAAAAAGAGTTAACATTTCAGGTCAAAAATCTTTCATCAGAACAGGGAAAAATCAGAAATACAGTAGGTTTAAGGTGAAATGGGGAGGGTGGAAAAAGAACAAAAGGGAAGATCTGTGATAAAGTGGAAGATCGGAGAGATTAAACAAACAAGAGATGGTACTGTAGGGCCAAAGGAGGTCATAATGAGACCAGTAAAGAAACAAGATGTGGTCTAGGGGAGGTGTGAATGGCAGAATGATGAACAGCTGCTGTCCAAAAGCCAAAAACAAGAGAAAAACTGAAACATGCAAAGAAAAGGAAACAAAATGGGGACCGAGATTAGGGTCTGAAATTGTTAAGTGCTGAATCAAAAGATGAGGTGCTGTTCTTCGAGTGTCCGTTGTAGCTTGAGGACAGAGAGGTCAGCACGAGAGCAACGTGGAGAATTGAAATGACAGGCGACCGGAAGCTTTGGGTCATGCTTGTGGACTGAACAGAGGTGTTCTGCAAAGCAGTCATCCAGTCTGCGTGTAGTCTCCCCACTGTAGAGCAGAACATATTGTGGGCGGCAAATACAGTATACGAAGGTGAAAGTATATGTAAATCGCTGTTTCACCTCAAAGCGTTGGAGCCTTGGATGGTGAGAAGAGGTAAATGGGCAGATGTTGCATCTCCTGTGCTTACATGGAAAGGTGCCATGGGAAGGGGACGGGGTGTTGGGAGTGATTGAGGAGTGGACTAGGGTGTCTTGGAGGGAATGGTTCCTTCGGAATCCTGAAAGGGAGGGGGAACATGTGTACGGTGGTGGCATCATGCTGGAGATGGCGGAAATGGTAGAGGCTGATTTGTTGAACTTGGAGGCTGGTGGGGTGGAAGGTGAGGACAAGGGCTCTGGGGAAGAAGGGGTAGGGGTGAGACCAGAAGTGCAGGAAATGGTCCATTAGCTAGTTTTTCAGCCAGCACGGACACAACGGGCTGAATGGCCTCATTCTGTTCTGTAATTTTTCTACGGTTCTATGAACATTGCATTCCGAATTGCATTCTGATTGGTTTGTTTGTGTGAAGCTTGTAATATCATTGGTCATTTGTTTAGCAGCAATCACTTCAATCCATAAATCAAGCTTCAGAACACATACACAAAGGCTACAAAGTAGATTACGCCTATAATTCCCTAGAATTTAGAAGAATGAGGTGATCTCATTAAAATATATAAAATTCTTAAAGGGCTTGACAGGATAAATGCCGTGAGGATACTTCCCCTGTCTGGGGAGTCTAGGATATGGGCCAGTCTCAGAATAAGGGGTCAGCCATTTAGGGCAGAGATGAGGAGAAACTTCTTCACTTAAAGGGTTGTGAATTTCTGGATTTCTCTACCCCAGAGTGTTGTGGATGTTCAGTTGTTGAGCACATGCAAGACAAAGATCGATAGATTTTCAGGAATTAAGGGATATGGGGATAGTATGAAGGTGATGTTGAGGTAGGAGATCAGCCACAATCATATTGAATGGTGGAATAGGCTCCAAGAGCTGAATGGCCTACTTCTACTCCTGTTTCTCATGTCCGTCATGACAGCATCATGCATGTAGTGCTGAAAACCTGTGCATCAAATTTAGTCGTGCCCTTAAAAAATTGTTCCAGTATAGCTATGACAATGGCTGCTATTGAACAATATGGCAGATTACCCAGGTGTATCCAATCTACAAAAAGCAGGATAAATTTAACCTGACCAATTACTGCATTAGTAGTCTACTCCAAATCATCAATAAAGTGATAGAATCATCAATTGTGCTGTCAAATGACATACTCAACAATGCACTGTTCATGTTTCACCAAAATCATTCCAACTCTAGACCACATTGCAGCCTTGATCCAAACATGGATGCAACAGCTAATTCGACAGACAGGAGCCGCCCTCAAGGCAGCATCGAATTAAAATGGCACTAAGCAGCCCAATACTGAGGTCATTGGGGGTAAAAAGGGAAACTGTCCAGTGGCTGGAGTCATACTCAACACAGAGGAAGATGGTTTTGGTCATCGGTCATCAGTCACAGCAGGAGTTCCTCAGGGAATCCTCCTCAGCCCAATCATCTGCTTTATAATGGAGGACTGATCAAAGATAAAGTTGAGTAGATGGTCCAGCTCTATTCACACCTCCTTGAAAAACAAAGCAGTCCGAGCTAGCCTACAGCAGGACTTGGGACAATAGTCCTGGGCCAACAAATGACATTTAATGACCAGCATGAATAAGAGAAAGCCCATACGTCTTCCCTGGCCTTCAACTGCACTACCATTAGCAAGTCCCTCACATTATCAGAGTATTAACTGGACCAACGATATCAACACCATGGCTACAAGAGCAGGGCAAAGGATGAACTTTCTGCTCTGAGCAGCTGACTGCTCGAGTCCTCAAAGCCTTTCTCCCACCTAAAATGGCATGTGAAATAATACTCACCTGAAGGGTACAATTGCAACAACGTTCAATAAGCTCAAAACCATCCAGGATGGAGCAGTTCACTTGATTGGTACCCCTGTCGCCAGGCTTAATATACAATAACTCCCTCCTCCACATTACTGGCATTCGGTAGCAGCTGTACGTGGTGAGTTGGATTGCACAGTTACTTTAACAGCACCACCATCTTTGTGACCTCCATCACTGAGGAGGACAATGTTGTGGGAACTCCATTAGCTACAAGTTCTCCGAGTCACGCATGACCCGGACCTGGACATGCATCACTGCTCAGTGTTATTGGGTAAATATCGTAGAATTTCTCAGCTATCATTGTGGAGCACCATCACCACAGGAATGCAGTGGTTTGAGGAAGCCAAATGCCTTCTCAGAGGAATAAAAGCTGCTTTGCCATATCACCTACATCCCAACACCAATTTTTCTTTGAATTAAATACTGCATTTTCATATGAAAACTAAATACTTCAGTTCAGATTACAATGTTACGACCAGGTGAGAAAGAGGTCAAGGGTTCCCTTTCAGCCTTCACCTGGTCTTACCGTAACAGGGTTTAATTTTAAACACACCATTCACCCTTGGTGAATCCTTGTTCATCGCTTTCCAATTATAAGGCAAAGAGACCAGCACAAACAGGCTTTCTTAGGTTTAAAGAATAAAAGTTGAAATTTATTAAACTTAAACTCTAATTCGATTGACACCCATGGATACATGACATGCCCACACGAGCATGCATACGCGATACACACATGCAAATAGAGAAAGAAAAGAGAAGAAAAATAAAGTGCGAAATTTTGAGGTAATATCTGAAGAGTTATTGTTACGGTTCTTCGAGCTCACTGGAGAGTCCTTGATTTTCGTTGGGGCCCAGTATTCTTAAACCTTGTTTGCTGTAAGAGACTTTTCTCTCTTGCGGTTCATGTGCCTTCAGTGGATTCAGATGCTTGTGAGAAAGAGATGGGAGCAGACAGACAGGAGAGGCTGTGGCGAGCCAGCCAGGAGAAATCTTCTCAATCCAGGAGCAAACAGACTTTCTGCCCAAACTGTCTGTACAAATTCAAAAAAATCAGGTTGCCCAGCAGGTTAGGCATGTGACTAGCTGGTTTGACCATGTCCATTTGTGTATTCGGCCAGCTTAGCAGTCAACCTGGAATGCGAGCTCCCCCACAAAGAACAAAGAACAGTACAGCACAGGAACAGGCCATTCGGCCCTCCAAGCCTGCGCCGATCTTGATGCCTGCCTAAACTAACACCATCTGCACTTCTGGGGCCCATATCCCTCTATTGCCTTCCTATTCATGGATTTGTCAAGATGTCTCTTAAACGTCGCTATCGTACCTGCTTCCACCACCTCCTCTGGCAGCAAGTTCCAGGCACTCACCATCCTCTGTGTAAAAAACTTGCCTCGCACATCCTCTCTAAACTTTGCCCCTCGCACCTTAAACCTATGTCCCCTAGTAACTGACTCTTCCACCCTGGGAAAAAGCTTCTGACTATCCACTCTGTCCATGCCGCTCATAACTTTGTAAACCTCGATCATGTCGCCCCTCTACCTCCGTCGTTCCAGTGAAAACAATCCGAGTTTATCCAACCTCTCCTCATAGCTAATGCCCTCCAGACCAGGCAACATCCTGGTAAACCTCCTCTGTACCCTCTCCAAAGCCTCCACGTCCTTCTGGTAGTGTGGCGACCAGAATTGCACGCAATATTCTAAGTGTGGCCTAACTTAAGTTCTGTACAGCTGCAACATGACTTGCCAATTTTTATACTCTATGCACCGACCGATGAAGGCAAGCATGCCGTATGCCTTCTTGACTACCTTATCCACCTGCGTTGCCACTTTCAGTGACCTGTGGACCTGTACGCCCAGATCTCTCTGCCTGTCAATACCCCTAAGTGTTCTGCCATTTACTGTATACTTCCCACCTGCATTAGACCTTCCAAAATGCATTACCTCACATTTGTCCGGATTAAATTCCATCTGCCATTTCTCCGCCCAAGTCTCCAACCGATCTATATCCTGCTGTATCCTCTGACAATCCTCATCATTATCCGCAACTCCACCAACCTTTGTGTCGTCTGCAAACTTACTAATCAGACCAGCTACATTTTCCTCCAAATCATTTATATATACTACAAACAGCAAAAGGTCCCAGCACTGATCCCTGCGGAACACCACTAGTCACATCCCTCCATTCAGAAAAACACCCATCCACTGATACCCTCTGTCTTCTATGACCGAGCCAGTTCTGTATCCATCTTGCCAGATCACCTCTGATCCCGTGTGACTTCACCTTTTGTACCAGTCTGCCATGCGGGACCTTGTCAAAGGCTTTACTAAAGTCCATATAGATAACATCCACTGCCCTTCCTTCATCAATCGTCTTCGTCACTTCCTCAAAAAACTCAATCAAATTAGTAAGACATGACCTCCCCTTCACAAAACCATGCTGTCTCGCGCTAATAAATTTGTTTGTGTCCAAATGGGAGTAAATCCTGTCCCAAATAATCCTCTCTAATAGTTTCTCTGCCACTGACATAAGGCTCACCGGCCTGTAATTTCCTGGATTATCCTTGCCACCCTTCTTAAACAAAGGGTTTAATGTCTGGTGATTAAAAGTCCATTGTAAGTTGAATGTGTCAGGGAATGGTCCTTTGTCCTTTTCAAGCACGGTCTGTTAATATGCAAATGTATTTCCAGCCAAGGGTCCATTGTGGGCTGAATGCGTCAGGGAATGGCTGCTTTGTCCTTCCAAAACATGTCTGTTGATATGCAAATGTCTTTCCAGCCAAGATCTGGCAATTTTTCTAAAGCAAGTCCTTTCTTCACTTCAACAACAGTTTGAAATGTAATGTCCATGTGATGAAATTAATATGCCTCATGCTTGGCAGGTGGGGGCCTGCATGCCAACAACCATTTAAAAGTTGTAACTGAAATTTTCCTTAAACTTAAGAAAATTTAAATTAAATATTTATGTTCTTGCATTTGGTCAAGCTTTGGGCTGCTTGATAAGTCCAAGATTCCAGTTAGTAGTGTCAGCTGCTCAACTCTAAATTTTTCTTCAAATTTTGTCTGTAACTAAAACCACAGGGGATCAACTGGTATTGAAATCATTTATTTGATTACATTCAGCAGATATTATGTAAATATATGATATCTGTCTACAACCCCTGTCCAACTATAAACTTTTTCAACTAATATTAATCTCCTATGTTTTGAGTAAAAAGCATAACGTAAAATGTACAGGGAATACAGTTTAGAATAGACACAAAGCAGCTGCTCAAAATGAAGCCATAATTTTGTTAATAAACCACATAATCAGCATTCCAGAGCTGTTCCAACTTAGAACTCAATTTTAGGAAACATACAATAATAAATTTGGCACTCACTTGTTTGAAGGTAGCAGTTCTCCTCTTGTTGTGTTGTATTCACTATGACATAAGGAAATAATAATTTAACATTTGACCATTTACAAGAAAAACACAGCTTTTCCTAGGTCTAGTCAGGGCACAGCAGTGTAGTGGATATGGCATAGGAATTGAAATTCCACCATGGCAAGTTTTGAAACTGAATTCAATAAATCTGGTAATTCTAATATCAGAAAAATTATAAACAGATTGCCATTAAAAAAACTAATTTACTAATTTTTTTAAAATTCATTCATGGATGTGGGCGTCGCTGGCCAGGCCAGCATTTATTGCCCATCCCTAATTGCCCTCGCGAAGGAGGTGGTGGGCTGCCTTCTTGAACCGCTGCAGTCCATGCGGGGTAGGTACACCCACAGTGATGTTAGGAAGGGAGTTCCAGGATTTTGACCCAGCGACAGTGAAGGAACGGCAATATAGTTCCAAGTCACGATGGTGAGAGACTTGGAGGGGAACTTGCAGGTGATGGTGTTCCCATGCATTTGCTGCCCTTGTCCTTCTAGTTATTAGAGGTCACGGGTTTGGAAGGTGCTGTCTAAGGCGTCTTGGTGCATTGCTGCAGTGCATCTTGTAGATGGTACACACTGCTGCCACTGTGCGCCGGTTGTGGAGGGAGTGCATGCTTGTAGATGGGGTACCAATCAAGCCGGCTGCTTTGTCCTGGATGGTGTCAAGCTTCTTGAGTGTTGTTGGAGCTGCACCCATCCAGGCAAGTGGACAGTATTCCATCACACTCCTGACTTGTGCCTTGTAGATGGTGGACAGGCTTTGGGAAGTCAGGAGGTGAGTTACTCGCCGCAAGATTCCTAGCCTCTTGTAGCCACAGTATTTATAAGGCTACTCCAGTTCAGTTTCTGGTCAATGGTAGCCCCTAGGATGTTGATAGTGGGGGATTCAGTGATGGTAATGCCATTGAATGTCAAGGGGAGATGGTTAGATTCTCTCTTGCTGGAGATGGTCATTGCCTGGCACTTGTGTGGCGCGAATGTTATTTACCACTTATCAGCCCAAGTCTGGATATTGTCCAGGTCTTGCTGCATCCGTACATGGACTGCTTCAGTATCTGAGGAGTCACAAATGGTGCTGAACATTGTGCAATCATCTGCGAACATCCCCACTTCTGACCTTATGATTGAAGGAAGGTCATTGATGAAGCAGCTGAAGATGGTTGGGCCTAGGACACTACCCTGAGGAACTCCTGCAGTGATGTCATGGAGCTCAGATGATTGACCTCCTACAACCACAACCATCTTCCTTTCTGCTTGGTATGATCCCAGCCAGCAGTGGGGTTTTCTCCCCGATTCCCACTGACCTTAGTTTTGCTTGGGCTCCTTGGTGCCATACTCGGTCAAATGCTGCCTTGATGTCAAAAGCAGTCACTCTCACCTCACGAGTTCAGCTCTTTTGTCCATGTTTGAACCAAGGCTGTAATGAGGTCAGGAGCTGAGTGGTCCTGGCAGAACCCAAACTGAGCGTCACTGAGCAGGTTATTGCTAAGCAAGTGTCGCTTGATGGCACTGTTGACGACACCTTCCAACACTTTACTAATAATTGAGAGTAGGATGATGGGGCGGTAATTGGCCGGGTTGGACTTGTCCTGCTCCTTCAAAGAAAGGGACCTGCCATCCCACCTGGCCTACATGACTCCACACTACATTTTGACTCTTTAATCCCTTCTGAAATGACCATTCACTGGTAAGAATAAGAATAATCACTCATGAAAAAGGCCTACCTTCTCAGGGCAATTGGGGAAGGACAGTAAATGAGGCCTTGCTCACGTCACCCATGCCTCAAGAACAAAGAATTACTTTGACAAAACTGAGCGGATAAATCATGATTAATTATGTTATGTAAAAAAGAGGTTCCCCCAGAGTAATAAAGTATCACAAGCATTTCAATACATCACGAAACACCTAAATGACTTATTACACTAGTATTTTTTATTGGAAGGGTGTTCATTGTGGTTGTTCAATTGCATTTAACTCAAACACCTAGTTACAATCCTGTTTTTACAAAAACTTACAACTTAAGACTTGAATCGAGTACTAATTGGTATTATAATTACTGTCACCCAGCACCAAAATAAACCTTTTAAGCACCATTTACCTACAATTTAAGGTTGGAATTCCAAAAGAGGTCCAGGGGATAGTAAATCTATTTTGACTCCTCTAAATGCCTTTAATTTGCTAAATTTTTATTCAATTAAAAATTTGGAAGGATTGTACAGAATGTACATTTTATTTTAGTTCAATGCAAAAATTAATGTTAGATATTTGTACCAGCTACTTACTTATATCCTCATCCTCCTGGTTGGGGTCATTAACAGTCATATAAACCATCTTCTCTCGTGATATTCTGCCAATATTGCCCTGATCCAGTAATCCGACCGCATGATCATTATCAGGTTCACTTTCACCAATATCCACAGTTCCACCTTAAATTGAAGAAAAACTTAATAGTGCTCCAACATTTAAAAGGTTCCTCACAACCAACATTTCCTATCATTTTCAAAAGTTTCAATTTCTTTTAATCTTCTTCAGACCCATCATATTTTCACATTTTGTAAAATAAAATCACTTCCTATTCCTCCCAAACATTTTACACTCAGACTCGCATCAAGTGAAATTTCACAGGATGTGACTGCTCAATTACATAACACAATGCAAGGTTACAGGTTTTAGGAACTTGCCTGTGTGGAAATTGTGGACAGAAAGACTTACAATTTGACCATTGCAGGTGTATGAAGTACATGCACTGTACACACAAAGGAACAGAAGTAAGCACTACAAAGAAAGCATTGGCCTTAATTTTCAAACATTTACATTTTTGTGGTCATCTTACTTCTTTTCCACTGTCTTGTCAGCAAGCTGGAATTTGATATGTAACATTTCAACGGGAAAATGAGAGGAGCTGTAGATTTTGTAGGCTTGTGGCAATCTAAGTTCCAAACAAATACCACAAGACTACTACTACATGCAAGAATGTGAAAAAGTACATAAAAGCACATAAACTGGACTCTCTTTCAATAATTGTTACTTCTTTGTTATTCACACAACAAAGAGCCAAGCACCTTTACACAAAATCCAAGAAATCAGCTTGCCTAAAATTTTTGCCAAAAGTAACCTAGTTGAGTTACAAATTATGGTCATAACTTCCACTCCTCCCTCCCAAACTTATGCTATTAGTTTTCAGTGGGGCATAAAAAAAATACTAAAATGGCAACAACACCCAATTACTCACCCAAATCATCATCTCCATCATCTGCTTTGAAAATGTAAACTTTAATGACTTCAGAGCACGCAACATCTGCTTTTAAGTGATCGTCCTGTACTGACAGGCCACTTTCAATTTTCAGTTCACTATTTCCTTCATGTTCAATCTTTCCTCCATCATCATCCACTTTTTAAAAAAAAACATACAATTTACTATTAACTATCACCGTACACAGCCAGAAAACACTTTGACTATGACATCTTGAAACTTGCACATGCAACACACACTGACATACTTCTTGCAAACCACGTAGCACTCGATCAAAATAAACCTTCGAATGGTTCGACTGCTTCCAATAAAATTAGCGTATTTTATACAAAACAAAATATACGGCTTTCTACTAAAAACATATACACATAACAGAATTGTAATGTACAATATGAAAAAACAAGTTTAGGAAAAGTGACATTGCTCACTAGCTTTAAAACTATTTGTAGCTAAGTAAACATTCTCCAGTACCATTTTAATCAATCTTGCTCTATGAAACTACTATGTAATTAGCAAACCCAAAAATACTAATACAAAAGCAAAATACTGTGGAAATTTGAAATTAATACAGAAAATGCTGGAAATACTCAGCATGTCTGACAGCATCTGTGGAGAGAGAAACAGTGTTAACGTTTCTGGTCAATGACCTTTCATCTGATAAAATGTCATTATTAACACCATTTCTCTCCCCAAACATACTAATTTGGGAACTATCTTGCATTGCATTCCAAGAATAAAGATCTGGTGATGGAACCCCGCTAGCCTATACTACCAATTATAACCAGATACAGGGTAGTAGATGCACATCTTAGCAGATGTGTTCCCAACAACTCAACCACATGCTATGGATTTTCATATGGTTTTGTAGGTGGTTTGCATAAAACCTGTTCAGAATACACATGAGAATATTGAATGGATTGAAAAACTAATCTTCAGGCTTGATGATTCAGTTGCTGAACGCACGCATGATATAGCACTGAGACAGACAGCTTCAGATTCAATCACTGGTCTGTCCCAAGTCAGCCAATCTTTGTAGGATGGCAGCTGTTTATGCACATTATGACATAAGGTCTCAGCATTGGAGAGAAGAGGAGAAAGAAAACAATATTTCAACCAAGGCTCTCATCTTATAATCTATGGTGGAAAGGATTGTTTATGGATATGGATAAGAACAGGGACACACTTCGCTGTGATGATCTTGACAGACATTTAGTCACTGTTCTGGCTTGCTTATGAGGAAAGAGGGCTGTCAGTATCATCTGCAGAAACATATAGCACTACGAGGAGACGACAAATGGAGAAAAATGAAAAGAAAAACATTTTCACAATGCTATAATCAATTGAGCAGTAAAAATGCTATAACTACTGTAAGCTAAAATTAATGCTTTAAAAACCCTCATTACAAAAGATGTAGAAGGAGACAGCTACAGAAATTAACAAAAACAGGTTAAATGTAATGAAAAGCACAAAAAAAAGAGGAGATTTGCACCATTTAAGTGCATAGATGGCATTTTCAAGATGCATGGGCCTTGACAGCCAACTTGCATCAGGTTTTTTAAAAAAAGCCCACAGGGCGCTTGACTGGTTGACCGATTGGATCTTGAAAAGTATACATTCTTTTGCCTCATTTCCTCCTTCAGTATGACTCATGCAAAATAGACAATGGGTAAAGCTTGAAAATAAGAGCTAGTGGGAGACACTCTAAATAACTATTGATGTAGAATACCAATTTCACAGTAAATGTATAAAAATGAACATGGGAATAGACAATTTAACAAAATGTGCATAATGAAATGATTCATTTCAGGAACAATTAAGCATAGGGGATCTTTTTACAGAATTAATCTTTTGATCTGCTGTAAGCCGAGGTCAAATAGTCTGCTGACACTCTGTCTAAAGAAGGGGCCGGCAATCTTTTTTTTACCTGAAGCGCCTTTTAAAAAAAAAATTGCCTAAAATAAGAACTATTGGGAGCCGCAAGCCACAAATTCGGCATTTCTAAACCAAATGCATGGCAACTTGCCATGTGCCTCTGGTAGAATGTATAATCTGCATATACAATAAATAGAATACAAGTATTGAATTTATATATCAATGGGAAAATATCAAAATTAAAATAATCCTAACTCTGAATTATCACGCTTTTAGTGTCCTTTATAATTTTTTTCTTCATACCTCCAGTATATGCACGTTCAAGTGCTTAGATCAGCCTTTTATCCCCACAATAAAAACACGGCTCTTACTTTCTCTTGACAGTTTTTTTTTTAGGCATTTTTCAAGATAATGCGATCCAACTGGAAAAAGTTGGGAGCCACAAAAGAGATGTTAAAGAGATACATGTGACTCCAGAGTTGCAGGTTGCTGACCCTTGGTTTAGTGTCACACATAATGAATGTTCACTGACTGAGTGAGGTACCTCAGGAACCATACTTATAGTGGGAGTGCTAAAATTGTCCTTGTGCCCCAGGTTAAGAAGGGGAACTGGCAAGGAACCCTGTTCCTGATCATTATCCAGGCCTCCTACTGGAAATGAACATGCTCAGTTGTACTGTTTCCTGCAATTAAATAGCCTGCCAACATTCACTGTCAAGACTCTCACGATAACCACTTGGGTGAGGTACTTGAGGGTATCCAATGCTCGTGCAGCCATACCACACCTTGGAAAGGAGAAAAATGGTTGAGGAAAAAAAAAACACTTACAACTTAAAATAATCCGAAACTTGAGGCACGATTTTTCATGTGTCACAACAATATTCCACAAACCTGCATTAGCAGATCTCTATGACCCATATATTATTGGAAAAATGGAGTAAGCTAATCAATCCAAGTGCTGAGAGAAAAATAATATTTAACCTGACTGTTCATTTTGAAACAGCGCAATGGTTTATATGAAAGAACAAATTTGCTTTTATATGGCGCCTTTAAATTGCAGAATGTCTTGAGTATTTTACAGCCAATTAATTACATCAGAATGTAGCTTTCTAGGCAGCCAGTCTGCACATAGCAAGGTTACATAAACAACAATCAGATTAATATTAACACATTCACCTGGTTCCATTTTTATTTACCTAATCATAGCGACAGAATTACTGGCAATGGCTTCTCTTCCTGCTCCCGCACCATTACCTCTGGTGTCCCTCAAGGATCTATCCTTGGCCCCTTCCTATTTCTCACCTACATGCTGCCTCTTTGTGACATCAACCGAATATATAGCGTTAGTTTTCATATATACACCCAGCTCTAATTCACCACCGCCTTTAACGACTCCTTCGCTGTTGCTAAACTATCAGACTGTTTATCCAACATCCTGTACTGGATGAGCATAAATTTCCTCTAATTAAATATTGGAAAGACTGAAGCCTTCATTTTCAGTCCCATCTCCAATCTCCATTCCCTAACTACTGACTCCATCCCTCTCCCTGGCAACAGTCTGAGATTAAGCCAGTCTGTTTGTAACCCTGGTGTCACATTTGTCCCCGAGATGAGCTTCTGACCTCATGTTCATGCCATCAGTAAGACCACCTATTTCCACCTCAGTGACATTGCCCAGTCTCAGCTTATCTGCTGCTGAAACCCTCATTCAGCCTTCACTACTCTAGACTTGACTATTCCAACATATTCCGGGCTGGTCCCCCACATTCTACCTTCCGTAAACTTGAGGTCATTGAAAACTCTGTTCTCCGTATGTTAACTCATACCAAGTCCTGATCATCAATCATCCTTCTGCTCGTTGAGCTACATTGGCTCCTGCTCATGCGATGTCTTGATTTTAAAATTCTCATGCTTGTTTTCAAATTCATCCATAGCCTCGCCCCTTCCTATCTCTGTAATCTCCTCCAGCCCCATAACCCTTCTCTAATTCTGGCCTCGAGCAACCTCAATTTTAATAGCTCCACTATTGGTGGCCGCACCTTCAGTTTCCTAGGCCCTAAGCTCTCAAATATCCTCCCAACACCTCTCCCCTTTGCTTTCCTTTTTTAAGATACTCCTTAAAACCTACCTCTTGAACCAAACTTTTGGTCATCTGACCTAATATCTCCTTATATGGCTCGGTGTCATTGTTTATGTTATTATGCTCCTGTGAGAGAGAGAGAGAGAGAGAGAGAGAGACAGTGACACACAGAATTAACGTTTCTCTCTCCACAGATGCAGCCAGGTCTGCTGAGTATTTCCAGCATTTTTTGTTTTTATTTCAGATTTCCAGCATCTGCAGCATTCTGCTTTTATTTCAGTCATTGTATACTTGTTTTATTGTGACTGAACAAGAAGGTTCTAATTTGATTGAATTGAAACATCTTTTTCGGTGACACGATCTTAATCAAGTGTTTTCATAATGCCCATAATGTGCAGATAATTGCCATGCGTGGCATGCCACCAAGCCACACAGACTAGGAACACCCAGAGTTCAATTCCTACATCAATTTTAACAATTTTAGCCAGATGAGGCACTAGATTTACCTCAGCATTGCTGAGCTAGGGAAGAGGAAGAGAAGCAATAAAAATAGGCCAGTGCTCTTGCTCCTATTTACTAGTTAGCAGTTTAAAGTCATTTTCAGCAGTAGAGGTATTTACTCGGTCAAATTATTGTAGTATTGTAATTCAATGTAAATGATGCAGAAAAGTGGCAATTTAGTACTGAAAATGAATTAGCTAAAGTGAATGTTGTTGTAGTATAACAACCAGGAAAGGTTAAAAAAAAAGACAGAAGTAGGGTGGGTCTTGTGAAAGATAAGCGAAAAGTAATGGCAACTGTGTAAACGGTCTCAATCTTTGAGACAAACTCCGACTTCCTCACAATTAGTGTTAGAGGGTAGGGTCAGGGGTGGGGCTAGGGGATTTGAGGATGCAATTGTACAGGAAAATAGTCGTGGATTCTCCTTACCCTCCACAATGATCTTAATTGTAGGTGGATCCTTCAGTAATGTTCAACATGGTCAAGTCACATTTTAAAGTGAATAACAAGAGAATCATGCCAGCTGTACACAAATCTGCAGTGCTCTGAGTTTAGGGTTTGGAGGTGAGAGCCACAATGTCTTATTAAGTTCTATAATTACAAAACAAGCCTCACTAGAATGAATTCAACTTACACTCCCTTTCCTACATTTCAATCACAAATTACAAAATTTGTCAGCCCGAGTATCTTCAATACGATTCATAATGATACACTGAACAATACATTTAGCTAATTTTCAGGACAAAAGAATAAGACCATTAATATTTCATTTTCCATGTGCCAAAGGCCTACCTCTCTCGTCACTTACAGGAAATCATTAAATAATCCTCGCTGGTGCCTTTATTTCCTACAGGAGCCTCGATGGTGACAGGAACAGTCTCCTGACTCTGAACATGTAAACTGCGAGTGTCTATCGCAGTCTCTGTGGCAGGGTCTGTCTCCAGAACCTCTTCTATATCAGGTGACAAGGTACCCGCGACTATTTCAGCTTCTGAGACAGCAACATGCTCAACAGTAGCTATATCAGACACGTCCTCACTTGTCAGTACATGTTCTGCTACACACATGGCCTCTGAGGTGATGTCAGAAGCCAAAACATCTTCAGGGACTGTGCCCAAGGTTTCTTCTGTGGAATCCAAATCTGCGTCCAGCACTTGTTCAGGAACAATTATGGTTTCCGGCTCCTCAATAATATCAGGGCAGTGAACATCTTCAACAATATCTTCAGTGACAACATCTTCAATGACATCCTGTATTACAACAGAGTCTGAATCATCAGAGACAAAGTGGGATCCAGAATTAATAGTGGAATCTACAAAGACAGTTTCTTGAACTTCTACAAGAATATGGTGTCCATCAATGTGTTGAGAAGTCACTTCTTGAACTGGAAAACAAAAGGAAAATTTTACTTTCACAACATTTTATTAACATGCAAAAAACCCATAATGGAGTCCAATTAAAAAGATAAGTTAAGAGCTCGACATTTACATGGGATTATTCTGTACTCATTACATTTAACACCTAATCAATGTATATAGAACACAAATTTATCAATAAATTTGGCAGCTACGATTAATTTTTGTTTTTAGAATCATCTTTTATTTTTGTATAAGTATATTTTTTGACCAAGAACACACTTATTCCTCTCTGGCATACAATTCATACTAATCTGTCAAAGTACTCCTCACATTACTAGTTGTACTTTTACAGAATAAAAATGGTTCAGGAAGTGATCCTCGAGGAGCAGCATTGAGAAATCCACAACTTCTGTGCATTGCTCACCCCATGTCCTCTTCTTCCCTCAACTGCTCCAAAATCGAAGATTTAAGACTTGCAATTCCCATATCAAAAATAAAAGGAATCCAAATCTGCGCTTTTAAATCGAACACCCCATAACAGCTTGCTAGATCCACAAAATGTACATTTCTGATACCGCTGGCTGTCAGGAATTAATACACCAAGTACCAGAGTGCAGTTTACATAAAACCCCTCTGTTACTGCCATTTTTTCGATGAGTAAAGTATACTGTAATTATACATGTTCTATGAACTATAAACGTTCTGATCATGAACCTATACACAAAAATAAGCAAAATTCTATTGGTGCAGTTTCTGAGACAAGAACGTCCATGTTAATTATTCTGAATTTCTACAATTTTCAAAAGGTAGAAGAAGAAAAATACATTTACTTATAATTGCTCATCAAAATCTTGCATTCAAATGTAAATTTTAACAGGCACACATCAGGGGAATTTAAAATTGGACAGTAAATATTAACATAATATTGACAAATATATTGATATATAAGCAATCTCCAAACTGTGCATGTGATTCAGTATTAATAAAAGCATAAACAATTGAAAACTATCCTGCCCAACAAATTTTCAGCTGGTTGTATCCACTGAATAATCCCAGTAGTCATATTACAACATTATTAAACTTTAAAACAAAAATCAACCAAAGAAGAACTGGTTTAGATTTGAAGGTAATTTTCTACAGCATTTTTTATTTATGGGTTTATAAATTTTTACTATTCCAACTAAAATGGGCTGTAAACAAAATCTAATTTATATAAAAGATCTTCAACATATAAAAACAGATTTTCACAAGCATAAACAAACACAAGAATGATTACCTTCACACCAGGTACATTTAGTACAGAATAATCAATTGCAGAAAAAGTTCAACTTTACATACTTTATAGCAGACCTAATCTAAAATTAAATAATTCTGCAGTCAGTAAGGATAGGTGTAATAAGTTGAGTCAAAAATAAAAGTTGTACCTTTAAATTATCTCCAAAAACTAAACCAACGTTTCCTCCCATTTAAAATTCTGATCAGCTCACTATATAAATGAACATAGCTATCATGAGATTATGTAGCTCATCACATTGCCCATTTTTAATAGGAATGGCACTACTTGTTGCTCAGTGTTTTGAACGCCAGGCTATTAACTGCAAACTGTCCAGAAGAATGCAAAATCTGTCCTTCCAATCAAAGTCCCATTTAATTTTGTTCCGTTGTACACAACTCATTCATTTGAACGTGCCTAACCTTTAAATTTTTTGCATGGCAATGCACGTTGCGAGTGGCCTGTTTGGTATCTGCCAGGTTGCTCAGCTTACAGGAAACATTGGCTTGGATTTTGTGGTCAGTGGGGAAATCAAGGACACTCGCTGCTGACCTTGATGAAAGCCTCCTGAGAGATCTAGCAATCTCTGTGTTGAGAATTTTACCTCTCTTGCCATCCAATTAATTATACCGTTCTTTAATGGGGATTTTGAGCCTGGAGCTTCATTGATGCCATCAAGCTGTCCAAGCAGCCAATCATATTAAAAAATTCTCTCAGTTAACCAGAAAATAAAAGATACTAATATCAAAATCATTTTAAATTGATAACAGAGCCGGAACTGAGTTTCTTGTGGGACGTTTTGCTAATGTTGTTGGGGAGGGTTTAAACTAGTTTGGCAGGGGGATGGCGACTTGAGGGTAGAATTAGCTGGGAAAAAAATCAGAAATTAAAATGGAAGGCGGAAAATTAATGGATGAGTCTGGAAGACAGAGGCAACGAGGGTTAGAAAATAAAAACAAAGAGTCTGGCAGTGCTCAAGGGTATTTATTTTAATGCAAGTATAGCAAATAAAGCAGACGAGCTGAGGGCACAGATAGACACGTGGCAGTATGATATCATAGCTATTACAGCAACATGGCTTAAGGAGGGACAAGAATGGCAGTTCAACATTCCTGGTTATAGGATTTTCAGACGCGATAGGGCGGAGGATAAGAAAGGAGGGGACGTGGCAATTTTGGTCCAGGAAATTATTACAGCTGTGAGGAGGGATGATATGTTGGAAGGTTCATCAAATGAGGCCATATGGATTGAGCTAAGGAACAAAAAAAGGGCCAATCACACTGCTGGGAGTGTACTGTAGACCCCCCGAACAGTCAGAGTGAGATAGAAGAGCAGATAATTAGGCAAATCTCTGAGAAGTGCATGAACAACAGGGCAGTGATAGTAGGGGATTTTAATTACCCCAATATTAACTGGGATAGTTTTAGTGTGAAAGAAATTGAGGGAGAAGAATTCTTGAGGTGCATTCAGGAGAATTGTTTTGCCCAGTATGTAGCAAGTCCAATAAGAGAGGGCACAGTTTTAGACTTAGTTTTAGGAAATGAAGATGGGCAGGTGGAAGGAGTGGCAGTGGGAGAGCATTTTTGTGGTAGTAATCATAATTCAGTCAGTTTTAACATAATTATGGAAAAGGACAGAGATAGAACAGGAGTTAGAGTTCTCAATTGGGGTAAGGCCAATTTTACTAAACTGAGTAGTGATTTAACGAAAATGGACTGGAAACAGCTACTTGAAGGTAAATCAGTGTCAGAATAGTGGGAGGCATTCAAAGGGCAGATTCAAGGGGTTCAGGGTAAACATGTTCCCACAAGGAAAAAGGATGAGGCGGCCAAATCGAGAACCCCATGAATGTCAAGGCACCTAGAGGGTAAGATACGGCAGAAAAGGAAAGCTTATGTCCAATCCAGAGAACTCGATACTACAGAAAGCTGAGAGGAGTATAGAAAATGGAGGGATGAAAACAAAAAGGAAACTAGGAAAGCAAAGAGAGGGAGGGCATGAAAGAATATTGGCAAGCAAAATCAAGGTGAACCCAAAGATATTTTATCAATACATTAAGAGTAAGGGGATAACGAAGGAGAGAGTAGGGCCCATAAAAGACCAAACAGGTAAAATATGTGTAGGAGCGGAAGATATTGATAAGGTTCTTAATGAATACTTTGCGTCCGTCTTCATAAAAGAGGGGGACAATGCAGATACTGTAGTTGAGGAAGAGTGTGAAGTATTGGATGTTATAAACATAGGGAAAGAGGAAGTATTAATGGGGCTAACATCCTTGAAAGTTGATAAATCACCAAGGCAAGATGAAATATATCCTAGGCTGTTAAAAGAAGCAAGAGAGGAAATAGCAGAGTGTCTGACTATCATTTTCCAGCCCTCACTGGATACAGGTGTGGTGCTGGAGGATTGCAGAATTGCTAACGTTATATCTGTTTAAAAAGGGAGCGAAGGATAGACCGAATAATTATAGACCAGTCAGTCTAACCTCAGTAGTGGGCAAATTATTGGAATCTATTCTGAGAAAGGCACAGGTTAATCAAGCATAGTTAACATGGATTTGTTAAGGGAAGATCTTGTTTGACCAACTGGATCGAATTTTTTGAAGTAGTAACGAGGAAGATAGATGAGGGTATTGCAGTTGATGTGGTCTACGTGGATTTTAGCAAGGTTTTTGACAAGGTCCCACATGGCAGACTGGTTAAAAAAAAAAATCAAAAAATCCCATGGGATCCAGGGAAATGCAGCGAGGTGGATACAGAATTGGCTCAGTGGCAGGAAGCAAAGGGTAATTGTTGATGGATGTTTTAGCAACTGGAGGGCTGTTTCCAGTGGCATTCCGCAGGGCTCAGTACTGGGTCCCCTGCTTTTTGTGGTGTATATTAACGATTTGGACATGATCAAGAAGTTTGCGGACGACACAAAGATTGGCCGTGTGGTAGTTAGCGAGGAGGATAGCTGGAGGCTGCAGAAAGATATTGATGGTTTGGTCAGATGGGCAGAAAAGTGGCAAATTGAATTCAACTTGGAGAAAAAAAAGTGAGGTGATGCATTTGCAGAGGTCAAACAAGGCAAAGGAATACAAGATTAGTGGGAAAATACTGAGAAGTGTAGAGGAAGTAAGGGACCTTGGAGTGAATGCCCACAGATCCCTGAAGGTAGCAGGACAGGTCGATAAGGTGGTTAAGGCGGCATATGGAATCCTTTCTTTTATTAGCCGAGGTATAGAATACAAGAGCAGGGAGGTTATGCTGGAACTGTATAACTCATAGGTTAGGCCACAACTTGAGTACTGTGTGCAGCTCTGGTCACCTTATTCCAGAAAGGATCTAATTGCACTGGAGAGGGGACAGAGGAGATTTACTAGGATGTTGCCAGGACTGGAAAAATGCAGCTATGAGGAAAGATTAGATAGGCTGGGGTTGTTCTCCTTGGAACAGAGAAGGCTGAGAGGAGATCTGATTGAAATGTACAAAATTGTGAGGGGCCTGGATAGAGTGGAGGTGAAGGGTCTATTCAGCTTAGGAGAGAAGTCAGTGATGAGGGGGAATAGATTTAAAGTGATTGGTAGAAAAATTAGAGGGGAGTTGAGGAAAAACTCTTTCACCCAGAGGGTGGTGATGGTCTGGAACTCACTGCCTGAAAGGGTAGTTGAGGCAGAGACCCTCAACTCATTCAAAAGGAGTCTGGATATGCACCTCAAGTGCTGTAAGCTGCAGGGTTACAGACCAAATGCTGGAAGGTGGGATTAGAGTAGGTGGATCGTTTTTTGGTCGGCACAGACACTGTGGGCCAGGTGGCCTCTTTCTGTGCCTTAAACTTTCTATGATTCTAAATGTTTTTTCTAATACATAGATCAAAATAACTCTCTATATACACATAGGGTGAAAGAATGCAACCTCAGGATTTCTGTGTTAATCTGTCCATGTGCTGTGGTCAGCTTCAGAGGATAAATGTTGACAATTAGCCAACAAAGACCCCTGCACAATTTGGGCCATTGTTTCCAACTATGAGAGAAAGTCTAATTAGTTGCAGAGCTGAAATTGAGCTCACTGGATCGCATCTGTATATGATACAAGAACCACAAATCCTGGACCAATGAAGGAAGACAAGAATTATCTCTACTCCTTTCACTTCTGATCTGTGCAATATCTTGAGGCAGAAAGAATCTGGTGAAACAATAAATTGAATTTCTGGTGTTTATAACATAGAAAACCATCACAGGGTGCTTCAGAGGCATAAAGAAAAAGAGATTAGCAAAGGTCATCAAAACCTTGGTCAAATAAATTAATTTAAAAGGAGTCCTGAAGGAGGAGAAAGAAGTGGCGATGTGTGGAGGGTGGTAGAGAAGGAATTCCAAAGAGTAGATTCTAGGTGGCTGAAGGAATGGTTGCCAGTGGTGGCAAGAGGAAGATGGAACGCACAATGAGCTAGAGGTCGTCTGATTTGGTTAGTGGTCAGGGATAGCAGGGTGTGACTGCGAGGCAGGCAGGTAAGGGGATCGCGAAGGTAGAAGTGGAGCAGCCTTTGCAATTGAGCAACAAGTTCGAGGTTCTTGTAGCTTATATGGACAAGAATAAGGGCTGTAGTGTGAATGAGCAGACTGATCATGGCACCATGGTACAGGAATTCATTCAAGTGGGGGGAATTAAAAGGAATGTGGTGGTAGTAGGGGACGGTATAGGGAGGGGGATAGACACTGTTTTCTGTAGCTCAGAGCGAGAGTCCAGAAGGCTGTGCTGCCTGCCCAGTGCCAGGGTTCAGGACATCTGCTCAGGGCTGGAGAGGAACTTGCAGTGGGAGGAAGAGGATCCAGTGGTGGTGGTCCACGTTGGTACCAATGACATAGTTAGGACTAGGAAAGAGGTTCTGCATAGTAAGTATGAGCTGGGCACTAAACTAAAAAGCAGATCAAAGGAAATAATCTCTGGATTATTACCTTAACCACGTGCAAATTGGCACAGGGTAAATAAGATTAGAGAGATGAAGACGTGGCTCGAAGATTGGTGTAAGGGAAGTGGGTTCCAGTTCATGGGGCACTGGCACCAGTACTGCTGAAAGTGGAGGCTGTACTGTTGGGATAGACGTCACCTGAACTGGGCTGGGACAAGTGTTCCAGCGATTCGTATAACTAGGGAAGTAGAGGGCATTAAACTAAATAGTTGGGGGGCATATGGGGGGTGGGGGGGGGGGCGAAGGGATAGTGTAGAGGAAGATTGAGTAGATTAAAGGGAAATGACAAGGCAATAGATCAAGGTAGCAGTAAAGGCAATGATGACCAGAGTATGGTAGGAAGGGATAGTGATTACAAACATAAAAGAGTGTGACAGCAGATAGGGGCACAGTTTACAAAAACACTAAAAAAACTGAATTAAGGGCTCTGCATCTGAATGCCTGCAGCATTTGCAATAAAACAGATGAATTGTCAGCTCAAATAGAAATTCATATGTTATGATCTGATAGCCATTACAGAGACGTGGCTAGAAGGAAAGGACAGGAAGCTGGGAAAAGGTAGTGGGGTAGCTCTATTAATTAAAGAAGGCATTAGTACTATAGTGAGAGATTAGTTCTAAAGATCAAGATGTAAGATCAGTTTGGGTGGAACTAAGAAACAGCAAGGGGCAGAAAGCATTGGTCGGAGTTGTTTGCAGGCCACCAAACAGCATGGGTATAAATCAGGAAATTAGAGGTGCAAGTAATGAGAGTAATACTGTAATCATGGGGGATTTCAATCTTCTGGGTAAACTTTAGTAGTACTAATACTAAGGAAGACAAATTCTTGGAATGAATGCGAGATGGTTTTCTAGAGCAGTACGTTGAGGAACCAACTAGGGAATGGGCTATTTTAGATCTAGTATTGTGCAATGATAAAGGGCTAATTAATAATCTTCTTGTAAAGGAGCCTTTATGAAGAAGTGACCATATTATGATTAAACTACATCACTTTCATTACTTAATGTAAAATTCTATCAGAAACTAGGATCTTAAATCTAAGCAAAGGAAACAATGAAAGTATTAGGGGCAAATTTGCTATGGTGGATTGGGAAACTATGTTAAAAGGTATGATGGTAGACAGCCAATGGCTAACATTTAAAGAAGTAATACATAGTTTATAGCAAAAATACATTATTTTAACGCACAAAATCCAGCAAGGAAAAAATTGTTCCAACCACGGCTAACGAAAGAAATCAAGGTTTGTATTAGAGCAAAGGAAGAGGTATATAAAGTTGCCCCCCAAAAAAATGGTAAAACCTGAGGATTGGGAACATTTCAGAATTCTGCAAAGGAGGACCAAGAAAAAGATTAAGAAAGGGAAAATAGGATATGACAGTAAACTAGCGAGAAACATAAAAACAGACTGTAAAAGCTTCTATAGGTATGTAAAAAGGAAGAGATTAGCAAAGACAATTGTGGGTCCATTTCAAGCGGAGTCAGGAGAATTTATAGTGGGAAATAAGGAAATGGTAGAGAAACTAAACCGATAATTCATGCCTGTCTTCACAGAGAAAAATACTACAAACCTCCCAGAAATAATGGAGAATCAAGGGACTAGTGTAAACAAGTAACTGCAAGATATTAAAATTAGAAAAAAAAAGTACTAGAGAAATTAATGGGAATTAAGGTAGATAAACCCCCTGGAACAGATGATCTACATCCCAGAGTGTTGAAAGAGGTCGCAGTCGAGATAGTTTAGTTTAGTTTAGAGATACAGCACTGAAACAGGCCCTTCGGCCCACCGAGTCTGTGCCGACCATCAACCACCCATTTATATACTAATCCTACACTAATTCCATATTCCTACCACATCCCCACCTATCCCTATCACCTACCTATACTAGGGACAATTTATAATGGCCAATTTACCTATCAACCCGCAAGTCTTTGGCATGTGGGAGGAAACCGGAGCACCCGGAGGAAACCCACGCAGACACAGGGAGAACTTGCAAACTCCACACAGGCAGTACCCAGAATTGAACCCGGGTCGCTGGAGCTGTGAGGCTGCGGTGCTAACCACTGCGCCACTGTGCCGCCCGAATAGATAATAGATGCATTGGTGGTCATCTTTCGAAATTCTATTGACTCTGGAATGGTTCCTGCAGATTGGAAGGTGTCAAATGTAAACCTACTATTTGAGAAAGGAGGATAGAAAGAAACAGAGAACTACAGACCTGTTAGCCTCATCAGATTCTAGCATTTTCCCTACGTCTATTATAAAAGATGTGATAAAAGGACACTTAGAAAATAATGGTAGGATTGGGCAGAGTCAACATGGATTAATGAAAGGGAAATCATTTTTAACAAACCTTTTGGAGTTTTTTGAGGATGTAATTAGCAGAATAGATAAGGGGGAAACAGGTGGATGTGGAATATTTAGATTTTCAGGAAGCTTTTCATAAGGTCCCACACGAAAGGTTAGTAAACAAAATTAGAGCACATGAGATTGCGGGGGGGAATATACTGGCATGGATTTAGAACTGGTTAACGGACAGAAAACAGACAGTAGGAATAAATGGGTCATTTTCAGATTGGTAGGCTGTGACTAGTGGGGTACCGCAAGGATCAGTGCTTGGTCCCCAGCTATTCACAATCTAGATCAATGATTTGGATGTGGGGATTAAATGTAATATTTCCAAGTTTGCAGATGACACAAAACTAGGTGGAAGTGTGAGTTGTGAGAATGCAGCAAAGACGGCACAGTGGTTAGCACCGCAGCCTCACAGCTCCAGCGACCCGGCTTCAATTCTGGGTACTGCCTGTGTGGAGTTTGCAAGTTCTTTCTGTGTCTGCGTGGGTTTCCTCCGGGTGCTCCGGTTTCCTCCCAAAGCCAAAGACTTGCAGGTTGATCGGTAAATTGGCCATTATAAATTGCCCCTAGTATAGGTAGGTGGTAGGGAAATATAAGGACAGGTGGGGATGTGGTAGGAATATGGAATTAGTGTAGGATTAGTATAAATGGGTGTTTGATGGTCGGCACAGACTCGGTGGGCCAAAGGGCCTGTTTCAGTGCTGTATCTCTAAATAAAAATAAATAAATAAATAAAATTTAGAGAGGCTAAGCGAGTGGGCAAAAATTTGGCAGATGGAATACAATGTGGAGAAATGAGAGGTTATCCACTAAACAGAAATACAGAGTATTTCTTAACAAAGTGACTCTTGACAACCCAGTGGCCCGCCAGGACTAGGTGTGAATGCGCAGGAAAACATCAGGTACTCGCTCCCCCCCACTCAGCGACTCTCTCCCGCCCCACTGGCTGCTCGCTCCAGGCATCGACGCTTTCTCCCCCGGCCGATTATTCCCCACTCCCGCCTCCTGCCACCCTGCTCTCCAGTTGCTCGCTTTCGCCCCCACCTCTGGCCACTCGGTCAGGAAGGAGGGGTGGGGGGGGGGGGGGTGGGGGAGGAGCGTACAGCCGGAGAGCAGGATGTGGGGGAGCAAGGAGCAAGTGGCCAAAGTGTGGGGGTGTAGGGGGAAGCAAGGAGCAGCATCATACCAGAGTTCGTTGTCAAAAAAAAAAGTCAAAATAGTTAAGCAGGACACAGTCAAGAAATGATACAAATGAAGCAATGGCAGCAGCAGCAGGGTTTGTTGGGGTGGGATGGAGGCAGCGATGGCAGCCTTTTAGGGGATTTTCGGGTTGAAATTATTTTCTGAGATAAATTGAGCAGTGCCACCTTTAAACCTGGCAGCTGCCTGAACGTCACAGGAAAGCCAGGCTACGTGTCGAGGTCGGGTCGGGTCTATATCCCGAGTCCAGAATTCAGGCTCGGGTCAGGCTGGGCTGGACAGTGCTGCTTCCGGGAAGTCACGGGATCAGGCTCACCCATGATTCCCCACAGCTCCATCTGCAGGAATAGCTTGCTGCCAGAACAGATGAACGATATTCGTGTCATGTTGGGTCATGTCAGGCATGAAAAAAATTAAAGGGCTCAGGCCCAGGTTGGCTGTGGTCGGGTCGGGCCCGGCCCGGGTTGGGTTTTAATTTTATACCCGAGCCAGGCTTTACGTTGCAGGCAGCGATGTTTAAGTGGAAGAGGCTGCATTTGCGCAGGTGCTAGTACTGCGCCACCTAGTGGTTGCGTGTCAGCAAACGCAGCCATTTCTTAAATGGAGAGAAGCTGGGAAGTGTTAAACTTCAAAGGGACTTGGGTGTCCTTGTTCATGAGTCACTGAAAGCTAAAATGCAGATACAGCAAGCAATTAAGGCAGCAAATGATATGTTGGCCTTCATTACAAGAGGATTTGAGTATAGGAGTAAAGATGTCTTTCTGCAATTATATATTGCCTGGGTGAGACCGCACCTGGAGTACTGTGTGCAGTTTTGGTCTACTTACCCAAGGAAAGATATACTTGCCATAGACAGAGTGCAATGAAGGTCCACCAAACTAATTTCTGGGATGGAGGGATTGTCCTACGAGGAAAGATTAAATAGACTGGACCTTTATTCTCTGGTATTTAGAAGAATGAGAGGCGGTCTCATTCAAACATACAAAATTCTTACATGGCTCAACAGGGTTGATGTAGGAAGGATGTTTCCCCAGGCTGGAGAGTCCAGAACCAGGGGACACAAAAGGGGCAGGCCATTTAGAACTGAGATGAGGAGGAATTTCTTCACTCACAGAGTGGTGAATCTTTGGATTCTCTGCCTCAGAGGGCTGTGGAGGCTCAGTCATTGAGTATGTTCAAGATGGAGATCGATAGATTTCTACAAATTAAAAACATCAGGGGTTACGGGGATAGTGCAGGAAAATGGTATTGAAGTAGAAGATCAATCATGATCTTATTGAATGGCGAAGTGGGCTCGAAGGGCTGAATGGCATACTCCTGCTCCTATTTATGTTCTTATGTTATGTTAAGCAACCTGAAAATAGGGTTCCCAAATAAGGTTACTTTTCTCCTCTAAAATGAGCCAAGTGGTCGTTTCTTATCCCTCCGTTATCTTACATTATAGTTAACATTGTTGTCTGTCATTTTCAGCAGGAGTCACTAGTGAAATCGTGAATACTCCACCGTTGTTTCCCACTAGGAAGGATTTGGTCCTGTATGTCTTTTGACAGCTAGAGGATTTGTGAAGAGGAACTGAACAAGATGTCAATTTTCTGATTGAGACATTCTCAACGGCAAAATCGCTTCTTCCAAAGAGGAAGCAATGTGACAATTCATACGAAACAGGATCAAGAGTAGGCTACAGATGGAAGAGTGGAGAGCAAAGGAACTGTCACTAATTCTGACAAATGCTAATCTGGATATGGACAGATTAAAAAACATGAACAGCAGTCCAAGAGTTAGCCTATTCCTAATGGAGTTCCAGTGAAAACTGAGTTGATGAATCAGACTTCAAGACATCTGCACGCAATCTAAGCAGCTAACATGAGGGAGTGCTGCAGTGTCAGCGGTGCCACGTTTCAGATGACACATAGAATTATGGATTCACCTTCCTGTTCAGGTGGATGTAAAAAAAAACCCATGGCACTATTCAATGAGTAGCAGGGAGTAACAGTATCACTGTCACTACCCCTGTGACCAACTTACTCTAAGTAAATTTTAACTAAGGGAACAAGCATTTGCCAGTAAGCCCTTTTACTAATACGGTGTTATTTGTTCTGCTTTCCAGTGGCACTTCTGTCAGTTTGGCTGCCAGTAGGGTTTGAAAACAACCGGTAGCCTTGAGGATGTTATCTCCTTCTCTGGTGCGTGGGTCACAGGAGTCATTTTTCCATTGTGCAAAAAGTTCTGATATGTGCTCTGCCCCTGGGTGGTATTAGAACACAGGCTTATCACTTTCAAAGCGACAGACGTGGGCTTGACTGCAGTGCTTCCTGCTGTTTTTTTTTAAGCATACCAGCGATTGACCTGGACATGCCCAGATTTGCCACACTGGAAACATGGCGGGCAGACTCCTACTGCTTTACCTCCTGGGTTCCTTCTTTTACAAGTTGGAGACTGGTCGGGTTTTCCTTCCCTGTTCTCCTTTTCTCTCAAGCCTATTTCTACTTCTCTGCTTATCTTGCCATAGCTTGCACGAATTACTAGACCGTATTTATTCGGAGTTAGGGATGTGTATTAATTTATAGTTGGCCATTTTAACAGCTTCCCTTATTCTTGTGACTCTTTGTTCTTCGATGTGTGTTCTTATACTACCATACTACTACATCATTTCTCTCAAATTTTCATATGAGGGTTCAAACTGGAGAGATCATATTCAGTGATCAAAAGCCATATGTTTGATTCTTTCGAATTCAACACAATCTGTCTGGGTCTTTGCCGGGTGTGTCGGAATCTGTCTAAATGCTTCCGCTACTAACTCATGCATAATCAGAGGAACTCTCGTCTGATAACAGGGAAAAAGCTTCACGAGCCCTACCCATGAAATTACCTTGTAAGAAAGAGGACAGTCCAAAAATGTTTTGGCCATTTTAGCCTGGTAGCTATTTTCTCAAATGAGATAAAATATGACTCAACCTGCTCCTCATTAAATTTTGGCGTTAGCCTGGAGTGTTTCAGCACATCAAAGCTTTGCTCGGAATTTGGGATACGGTTTGAGTGGCTGGTAGCATTTTCATTTTGGGTTTGCAGTCTCTAAGTCAACTCTCTGCAATTATATTTCCTCTCGTTTCAACTGAAATTCTTAACTCTTTTTTCTTTTGTAACTGAAACTGTATTTCTTCCCTTTTCATCTGCAACTGGATTCTAGCTAGAATGATTTTTTTCAGTCTCTGCTGTCCTCTTCTAGTTCAGGGGTAAGTTTAAAATAGCTTGCTAGACTTTTCACCAGTTTAGGTTTCTTTGCTTTTTGTCTGAACGTGATTCCCACCTCTGTAGGTAAGCTTTTTAAATCTTAATATTTAATTTGTTTAACTTATTGTGGGATATATCTCCCTGCTTTACAAATTCCATAGCATTAAATGTGGTCATCTCTTTTGTTTCTAGCACCGTAGAGATAAAAAAAGAATACAAGAAAACTTGTTTATTTTTCCACAATTTTAGGTCAATTTTACTTCCGTTTTCCAAATCTGTTTATCTGGCGGTTCAGATCCTGGCTTCATCCCCCAATTTGTTATGGCCACGTGGTGTGACGTGGATTGTTCCCAATGTTCAACTCCCCATCTGTCCACAGTAAGTATATTTGTATGAGAATTTAGCCCCTTGGGTGTTTTATTTCTCAAATAAACAGACGACGACAGGTTTTCTTGTAGGTTTTAAAAAGTCAATTGTTTATTGATCAATACGCCTTATCCCAAAATTGTCGCAACCGCATCCACTCACTCACACTCGCGCACGGGAGCGCACACGATGAAACAGATAGAGAAGAGAAAGGTGGTTTTTAGTGGGGGGAAAGGTTGCGATAATCCTGTTGAACTCTCGAGAATCAAGTTCTAGATGGATTTAGGCCTGAGATGATTGTAGATTTCTCTCAATTGAAGGTTCTTTAGTTTTTTAGAGATACAGCACTGAAACGGGCCCTTCGGCCCACCGAGTCTGTGCCGACCATCAACCACCCATTTATACTAATCCTACACTAATCCCAGATTCCTACTACATCCCCACCTGTCCCTCTATTTCCCTACCACCTACCTATACTAGGGGCAATTTTATAATGGCCAATTAACCTATCAACCTGCAAGTCTTTGGCATGTGGGAGGAAACCGGAGCACCCGGAGGAAACCCACGCAGACACAGGGAGAACTTGCAAACTCCACACAGGCAGTACCCAGAATCAAACCCAGGTCCCTGGAGCTGTGAGGCTGCGGTGCTAACCACTGCGCCACTGTGCCGCCCTAGCTTTTGGGTTACCTCTAGCTCTCACTACTATATACTGTAGATGTAGGATTTTTTCAGCAGGGCACTGTGCTTCCTGGCTTGGCTGGAACTCAAGCGGTTACAAGTGGCTTCACCTTCTGTGTCAGTCTCTCTCTCTAAAACCATCACCCCTAACCTCCTGGTAGAAGACATTCTCCTCTCTTCCCCATGGTGATTGCACAATGGCCCAGAATGTGGCTACTTCACACCTCCTTTGTTTCAGAAGACGACATTCAATTCTGAAATGTTTTTAGGATAGGTGCAAGATGGGGTTCATTAGCACCTTTTGGCTTTGAAGATTTGTCCTTTGTCTTTGTCAGACTGTTTGAATACACAAAACGCCAATCCCCTTTTTCTTCAGTGGCCGTTTTGGACCATTGTTCACTTTTTAAAATAAAGGTTCATTTTTTAAAGACAAAGTCTGTTTTTCATAACTCTTCAGAGTTAGTCTGTGATTGTTGTATCGTTGCATTTCCGGTGTGTGTGACATACTTTTAAAACAATCGTGGGAGCTGTCCTATGTGCGATCATGCAACTTACATTGGCAAGTCCAAAAAGAAACACCTCAAATCAATTTCAACCCTACTTTAATAAATTTTATTCTAATCCATCAAGTTAGGACATGTACATTAAAAATGCTGCCATAAAAGATTCCAGTGTATTAAATTACTACTTGAATATTCTTAATACAAATCTCGGTTTGGATTACCTGTGTTATCAAAAATCACCTTCGGCTCCTGTTGTTGCAGTTCAAGCCTTCCTACATCTTCATCCATGGTCTGCAAATTTCATCAGTCACTGCTAAATCTGTTAAATGAATCAAGAAGCTTTCAGGATTCTCTCACTACTAGTGTTGCTATACAAATATTATTTGTTTTTCACATTGGTATATGCACAAATAGGATGGCAGATTGTTAACTAAAATCCAAACTTGGGGTAAATTTTAGAATTTTACCTCCAACTACCTACTGAACTTCATTCATAATTTCAACCATGCCATTTGAAGCAGCAACATTACCAGTTTTATGTTATTCTTTTGGGCCTCCTTATCTCGAGAGACAATGGATACGCGCCTGGAGGTGGTCAGTGGTTTGTGAAGCAGCGCCTGGAGTGGCTATAAAGGCCAATTCTGGAGTGACAGGCTCTTCCACAGGTGCTGCAGAGAAATTTGTTTGTTGGGGCTGTTGCACAGTTGGCTCTCCCCTTGCGCCTCTGTCTTTTTTCCTGCCAACTACTAAGTCTCTTCGACTCGCCACAATTTAGCCCTGTCTTTATGGCTGCCCGCCAGCTCTGGCGAATGCTGGCAACTGACTCCCACGACTTGTGATCAATGTCACACGATTTCATGTCGCGTTTGCAGACGTCTTTATAACGGAGACATGGACGGCCGGTGGGTCTGATACCAGTGGCGAGCTCGCTGTACAATGTGTCTTTGGGGATCCTGCCATCTTCCATGCGGCTCACATGGCCAAGCCATCTCAAGCGCCGCTGACTCAGTAGTGTGTATAAGCTGGGGATGTTATGGACTGTATGAAAACTGTTAAATCACAGAATAATAGAGCGCAGAAGAGGCCCTTCGGCCCATCGAGTCTGCACCGATGCATTAAAGACACCTGACCTGTCTACCTAATCCCATTTGCCAGCACTTGGCCCATAGCCTTGAATGTTATGACATGCCAAGTGCTCATCCAGGTACTTTTTAAAGGATGTGAGGCAACACGCCTCTCCCACCCTCCCAGGCAGTGCATTCCATACCGTCACCACCCTCTGGGTAAAAAAGCTCTTCCTCAAATCCCCCTTAAACCTCCCGCCCCTCACCTTAAACTTCTGTCCCCTCATAACTCACCCTTCAACTAAGGGGAACAGCTGCTCCCTATCCACGCCCCTCATAATCTTGCTTTTGTAATCTATGCCTCTATTGATAAAGGCAAGTGTCCCATATGCCTTTTTCACCACCCTATTAACCTGCCCTTCAGCCTTCAGAGATCTATGGACAAACACGCCAAGGTCCCTTTGTTCCTCGGAACTTCCCAGTGTCAGGCCATTCATTGAATACTTCCGTGTCACATTACTCCTTCCAAAGTGTATCACCTCACACTTTTCAGGGTTAAATTCCATCTGCCACTTTTCTGCCCATTTGACCATCCCGTCTATATCTTCCTGTAACCCAAGACGCTCAACCTCACTGTTAACCACTCGGCCAATCTTTGTGTCATCCGCGAACTTACTGATCCTACCCCCCACATAGTCATCTATGTTGTTTATATGAATGACTAACAATAGGGGACCCAGCACAGATCCCTGTGGTACGCCACTGGACACTGGCTTCCAGTCACTAAAACAGCCGTCTGTCATCACTCTCTGTCTCCTACAGCTAAGCCAATTTTGAATCCGCCTTATCAAGTTACCCTGTATCCCATGTGCATTTGTTTTCTTGATAAGTCTCCCATGTGGGACCTTGTCAAAGGCTTTGCTGAAATCCATGTAAATTACATCAACTGCACTACCCTCATCTACACACCTGGTCATATGCTCAAAAAATTCAATCAAATTTGTTAGGCATGACCTCCTTCTGACAAAGCCATGCTGACTATTCCTAATCAAATTTTGCCTCTCCAAGTGGAGATAGATTCTCTCCTTCAGAATTTCCTCCAATAGTTTCCCTGCCACTGACTGACTCACTGGTCTGTAGTTCCCTGGCTTATCTCTACAACCTTTCTTACATAGTGGGACCACATTAGCTGTTCTCCAGTTCTCTGGCACCTCCCCGGTGGCCACAGAGGAATTAAAAATTTGGGTCAGAGCCGCTGCAATCTCCACCCTCGCCTCCAACAGCATCCTGGGACACAAATCGTCCGGACCTGGAGATTTGTCCACTTTTAAGCCTGCCAAAACCTCCAATACCTTGTCACTCCCTATGACAATTTGCTCAAGAACCTCACAGTCTCTCTCTCGGAGTTCCACATCTACATCCTCATTCTCTTGGGTGAAGACAGATGTGAAGTATTCGTTCAACACCCTACCAATGTCCTCTGGCTCCACCCACAGATTTCCCCCTTGGTCCCTAATGGGTCCTACTCTTTCCCTGGTTATCCCATTCCCATTGATATACTTATAGAATATCTTGGGATTTTCCCTACTTTTACCAGCCAGAGCTTTCTCATATCCCCTCTTTGCTCTCCTAATTGCTTTCTTAAGCTCCATCCTACACGTTCTGAACTCCACTAATGCTTCCGTTGATTTGCTCTCCTTGTATTTGCTAAAAGCCTCTCTTTTCCTTATCGTACCCTGAATGTTTCTGATAGTTGATAGTCTATAAAGACCAGAGAAGTCGCAGATTCAAATCCAATCTCAGTTCTGGGATCCAGCAATGGGAGGGAGAACGGGAAAAATCAGTTATATTTCATTTTAGCGCTCATGGGCTAGGGAAAGTTTTTTTAAAAATATGGCAAAGTTATTCAAACACGATCACAGTTCAGCTGCAAGGGCAGAAGTGAATAGCTTAGGCACAAAAGTGATGCCTTTCAATTTTAATCTTTTGGGCCTCCTTATCGCGAGAGACAATGGATACGCGCCTGGAGGTGGTCAGTGGTTTGTGAAGCAGCGCCTGGAGTGGCTATAAAGGCCAATTCTGGAGTGACAGGCTCTTCCACAGGTGCTGCAGAGAAATTTGTTTGTTGGGGCTGTTGCACAGTTGGCTCTCCCCTTGCGCCTCTGTCTTTTTTCCTGCCAACTACTAAGTCTCTTCGACTCGCCACAATTTAGCCCTGTCTTTATGGCTGCCCGCCAGCTCTGGCGAATGCTGGCAACTGACTCCAGTTTCCAATTTTAATACCCTATTAATATTGACCATGGCTCACAGATAAAGAGGAGACTTGGCTGTGGTACTGACAGTTGCTGGCCCACATACGAGTACCCCACCCCAATATGTCTCGCTAACTTCAGGGGGGCACATGAGGGAAGAAAAAGGAAAGTCAGAAGATAAACAAAGTTATTTAATGAACAGTGTTGCAAATGGATTAAAGACTACCTTCCAGTAGTACTAACTTATGAAATGTTTTATTGTACTCAAGGAGGACTACTCAAACTCATTTCTGAGGCTCAACACCATCGTAAACAAGTTTCTCAACTATCAATTCAAGACGAATATGCATTAATAAATTACAGTCTTCCTTGAAGTGTCACTATGAGTAACTATTTACTAGTTGTTTGTGCCCAAGAACAGTAAATATTTATTCCTTCAAATTCCTATTTTAGATTTAAACAAAAAAATAAATACTGAACTATGTGTAGAAGACACAGATAACCAAAGCTTGTTCAAAATGGCACACAAGGCACACCCTCATACTCACAGATCAAGGAAATCTGCATGAATGTGTGACTTACATAGAATATTACTTGGAAAGCAACATTCAGAGATAATTACCATGAAACATCATCTGCTGGGCCCCAACTTAAAAATATTTGATCACAGACTCGTGAGAAGTTTTAATGTAATAATCATCCAGGGTAAAGCTCCACAACAAGTGCAACGTCAAATATTCATGGGTAAAATTGTAATAACTTGCTTAAAACTGAGAAAGAACTAGTCTTCTGATTGAAACTACCATCTTCACCATGTTTACAGCATTGGACCATACCAAAATATTTCTCACCTGAGCCTCACCTTCCTGCCCCTTCTGCAAACATTCACTGCTGAACACTGAGGTTCAATTAAAAAAAATTATATTTTACCATCCAGTCTCAGAAATGTGGCAATAATTGGAGCCCCAAAAAAGGCCAGCTACAATACTGATTTGAAAAAGATCTCATTTGTAACAATTCGGTATTTGTCTCATAAATTTTAAGCCATAGCCTGAACTATCCCTTAAAACCAAACATCTTTAATCTGAAAACCATTCTGGTTTATCTTTCAAGACATACTTGTTAATAGTACTGTGGTTTTAGATTTAAGCAACTTGTTTGTATTTTAATTACTTACCATTAAAAGTATTTTTTCAGTGTGTATAGATGAAGATCAGCGATTGCGGCATGTTTATCCAGGCACAGCTAAATGAAGGAGTCACTTGTTAGAAGGAAATAAAGTCCAAGTCAATTTCACCACATATATTTCATCCTTCAGAATCTATGCATTTGTTGTTGCTATATAATAAACATTTTCTGTCTGAGGGCACTGAAAGACCAAAGTGGATAGTCTTCACAATATTTCAAAGTAATTCTTTTAAATGAACTTGGACCAGACAGTATAATAAAAGCAAAACACTGCAGATGCTGGAAATCTGAAATAAACACAAGAAATGCTGGAAATACTCAGCAGGTCTGGCAGCATCTGTGGAGAGAGAAGCATAGTTAATGTTTCAGGTCAGTGACCCTTCAAAATTTTCCAGAATTCTTCTGAAGGGTCACTGACCTGAAACGTTGTGAGAGCGGTGGCCTTCTGACATGGAAGTGCCGCCTCACAGCCCCCATGATGTTAAGCACGAGGTCTGATTTAAATAGAAGGGGCAGGGTGACCGCCTCCAATGGCGTAGAGGGGGCGGCTGCTGTGCCCCCGGCAACAGCATCCACCCCAACGCCATTTTTAAAGGGCTTTAAGCCATTACCAGAAATTTTAATGTTTAAAGTTACAGTAGTACTGATTTTGTTCTGAACAATTATGATATGGAGGCCCTTCACCAACCCCCCAATGATCTTTTAATTGACCCTCATTGACAAAACTTGCCCCCTCAACCTCTTCCCACCATCCCCACAGCCAATTAAAATTATTTTCCCCGCTCTCCCACCCTGAAAATTTATTCCTCTCCCCACCCCACCAGGTTCTCGCCTCAGAACTCTGTACGGAGCTCCGAAGGCACGCAAAGTACGAACAGCGGCCATAAAATTGGCGTGGGACAGCCGCCGCCTGCAGGTAGGTCAATTTACATATTATTACTGTGTATTTACAGATTCAGATGAAGGGCCCACCGCCAACTGGCACAGGGCCACACCGAGGTCCCCCCCGCCACCGGTAATGTGCGGCGGGCCCATCTCGACATCGGGGGTCTCTCCCCGCAGAATTTTACCAGCTCCCCCCACCACCCCCCCCCCAACCTGTGGCGTCGAGGGGCTGGTAAAATTCAGCCCTATATGTGGATATGGAGGGGAAAAACTGTTGTTATGGTTACAATTTGTCCATAAGAGTGCAAGTGACAACCTAGATTGGAAACAAAAACAGAAAATGTGAGGAACACTCCACCTGTTCGGCAGTGTCTGTACAGAAACAGACAGGTTGACATTTAGAATATGGACCCTCAATTGAACTATTCAACTGAAATATCTTCCAGCTCTGACGAAATGTCAACTTGTCTGCTCTCTCCATAGATGCTGCCAGATCTGCTAAGTGTTTCAAACATTTCCTATTTTGTTTCCAATTTCCAGCATCTGAAGTGTTTAGCTTTTTGTTCAGATTTGAATTGTGACTTATGGACATTTGTGTGTAATGGTAAATATGTTTATGAACTTGCAGGAAGTACAAACGGTTCTAGATGGCACTCTTGTTCCAATTTCCTCAGCAATAAGATTTATCTCTGGTAACAGTAACGATGATACTGAGAAATCTTTTGTTACCAACAGAGGGCATGTACATACTGATATAGTAGTGCATGATTATATTAAAACTGGAATTATTTGTGTAGTCATGACAAAGTGAAACATTGACAATCAGGGTCAAAAGACAGCATGGGCAAATGTGTGTGTGAAGTCTTACAAGTGTGGTTCGAACCACCTTACACACAACAATTTCAGGTTCTAAAGCTTCAACTTTTTCCTCAGCAATTACTGAATGACAGTAAGTAGCATATAAGTAGCATAGTAATTAGATATTTCATAATACTCAGCAAACATTTATTCCAGTCAGAAGGAAGGACTCAAAGAGAACGATGAACCACCCATGGATAACAAAGGAAGTTAAGGAGAGTATCAAATCAAAAACAAAGGCGTACAATGCGGCGAAAATGAGTGGTAGGCCAGAGGATTGGTAAGTTTTGAGAAACCAGCAGTGGATGACTAAAAAACTAATAAAGAGAGAAAATTGGTTCTGACAGTAAATTGGCAAGAAATATAAAAACAAACAGTAAGAGCTTCTATGGGTATATTAAAAAGGAAGAGAGTAGCTAAAGTAAGTATGGGACCCTTAGAGGATGAGGATGGGGAATTAATAACCGGGAACAGGGAAATGGCAGATAATTTAAATCAATATTTTGCATCAGTCTTCACGGTGGAAAACACTATAAACATCCCGACAATAATAGATGAGCAAGGTGTTAATGGGAGGGAGGAACTTGTAACAATCACTATCACGAGGGAAAAGGTGCTGGACAAACGGATGGGACTAAAGGCAGACAAGTCGCCAGGACCTGATGGCCTGCACCCAAGGGTTTTAAAAGAAGTGGCTGCAGAGATAGTGGAGGCATTGGTCATAATATACCAAAACTCACTGGATTCCGGGAGGGTACCAGCAGATTGGAAAATTGTTAATGTGACACCCCTATTCAAGAAGGGAGGGAGGCAGAAAGCAAGAAACTATAGACCAATTAGCTTAACATCAGTCATTGGGAAAATGCTTGAGTCAATTATTAAAGAAGAAACAGCAGGACATCTAGATTAACATAATGCAATCAAACAGTCAACATAGTCATACGAAAGGGAAATCACGTTTGACAAATTTGTTAGTGTTCTTTGAGGATATAACAAGCAGAGTGGATAAAGGTGAACCAGTAGATGTTGTGTATTTGGATTTTCAGAAGGTGTTTGATTAGGTGCCACATAAAAGGTTATTGCACAAAATAGGAGCTCAGGGTATTGGGGGTAATGTGTTGGCATGGATGGAGGATTGGCTAACGCACAGAAGGCAGAGAGTCGGGATCAATGGGTCTTTTTCAGGTTGGAAAGCCGTACTACTGGGGTGCCACAAGGATCAGTCCTAGGGCCTCAGCTATTTACTATCTACATTAATGACTTAGAGGAAGGGACAGAGTGTACTGTATCCAAATTTGCTGACAATACAAAAATAGGTGGTAAGGCATGTCGTGATGAGGAAATAAAATCTGCAAAGGGATATAGATAGGTTAAGTGAGTGGGCAAAAACTTGGCAGATGGTGTTCAATGTGGGAAAATGTGATGTCATCCACTTTGGTAGGAAAAATAAAAAGGTAGGCTATTAGTTAGATGGAGAAAGACTACAAAATACTGCAGTACAGAGGGATCTGGGTGTTCTTGTGCATGGAACATAAAAGGTTAGCATGCAGGTGCAGCAAGTAATTAGGAAGGAAAATGGAATTTTGGCCTTTATTGCTAGGGGGTTAGAGTTTAAAAATAGGGAAATCCTGTTACAACTGTACAGGATGTTGGTGAGGCCACACCTGGAGTACTGTGTACAGTTTTGGTCCCCGTATTTAAAGAAGGATATACTAGCATTGGAGGCAGTTCAGAACAGGCTCATTAGGCTGATTCCTGGGAGGAAGGGGCTGTCTTATCAAGAATGGCTAAACAGGTTAGGCCTTTATTCATTGGAGTTTAGAAGAATGAGAGGTGATCTTATAGAAACATATAAGATTTTAAGGGGGCTCGACAGGGTAGATGTTGAGAAGATGTTTCCACTAGTGGGGGAATCTCGAACTAGCGGACATAATTACAGAATAAGGGGGCACACATTTAAAACTGAGATGCGAAGGAATTTCTTCTCTCAGAGGGTGGTGAATCTCTGGAATTCTCTGCCTCGGAGTTGTGGAGGCTAGGTCACTAAATGTATTTGAGGAGGTAGACAGATTTTTGAAATCTCGGAGTCGAGGGTTAGGCGGAGCAGGCCCGAAAGAGGAGTTGAGGCCTGAGACAGATCAGCCATGATCTTATTGAATGGCGGGGCAGGCTTGAGGGGCTGAATGACCTACTCCTGCTTCTATTTCTTATGTTCTTATATAGCAGCATTTTTCCACCTGCAAACTATGTCCTGGACCATTTTGATTAACAGAATCACTAAATGTTCCACTTCCATGCTTCTACCAGTCTGACCATCAGCAATCCATTAGTGTGCATTAACTACATAAACATGCCATTTAGTTCATGTCCGAATTCTCTCCCTTCCTAGCAAGTCAAGTGGACAGCCGTTTAAGCACGAGCAGCCTTGCGATACCTGACCCATTGCTGGTGTTCAACACTGTGTGCTGGCATAAGTGAGTGTATCACAATAGAACCCAATTTACGCTCATCTGCCAGCTGTATAGCTGGACCTTCCACTGGGGCCATATGATAGCAAATAGCAGAAACTCTAACTGATTTTCCCCTCTTTAGCCCATAAACAGAAGCCAATTATAATCTCTCATATCAGCTAACTCAGCATATGCCAAGCATCAAACCTGGA
This sequence comes from Heterodontus francisci, assembly GCF_036365525.1. Classification (NCBI taxonomy): domain Eukaryota; kingdom Metazoa; phylum Chordata; class Chondrichthyes; order Heterodontiformes; family Heterodontidae; genus Heterodontus; species Heterodontus francisci. Next base: position 53,405,609 of record NC_090380.1, read on the forward strand.
TCCATTGTCTAAATTGTTCAGTATCACAGCTAGCAATGCATTTAGCTACTGAGCCATCAAGAGCTTTCATGTACTAAGTTCTAAAAACTCACCATAAGTTATCAATCTGCCATTCCCTACCACTAATATAACTGATCTAATGTAAAATTATTTTGGAGAGGTGTAATAGGTTAGATAATTTACTGCTGACAAGCTACACAACTTGCTCATACTCGGCCATCTGAATTCTGCAGTCTGACCTCATTATTCCAAAACCTTATGTTTGGGCTCCTTAAACTTGGGGACTTGCTCAGACTAATTGAATAAAAGTCCACTCTCTCTTTCTTCACGAGCTAGAAGGGTCCTATAAATTTGGACAATCTTAACCCATCACCAGAAAGTAGTCCCAGAAGACAAAACTAAGCACAAGTCAGTTAAAAAAAAATCAATAAACACAATCTCAGTTCAAGATACTAAAAGGAGTTTTTGTCTGCGAGAGATAATTGCAAAAAAATCATTCGTGCAATAAAAATATTATTTGCAGGCAGCAGTAAACAGACATGGACAGGTCCAGAAGTTCTACTTTTACAGTCGGCAATGTTATATTTAACTTGTAGTGCTTCACACAGTGAGTACCCAAAACAGGAAAATATTACTCATACCAGTGGGAAAAACAGAAATGTATAATCTGTCTTCCAAATACCAATGCAAACAATTAAGAACCGCCATAGAAAATATATTCTTTCCCAGTGGTGCGACTGAGGTACAAAATTTTTATTATATCTCTTTGTTGGCAAGCAGGTTCACAATTAACAATAATGGAAACAAAGATACTACTGAGTTGTCCAGCAAGCTTTGAAAATGCAATATTTTTCTGTTAACTCATTGATGTTCCAGGAATCCTTGATGGAAAAGGACTGGAATTCCCCATTTAATCCCCTCCTCCAGTTACACTGACTACAAAAATTCACTAATTTTGATACCTACTATATAATATTAACTAGACTTCAAAAGTAGCTCTGTGCTGATGGGAGTTTTAACTCAGTGATTAACCCCCACCCCTACTTATTTCACCTGATGGCTTAGAGATTAGTCTCTTAACCATAGAAAAAAAAGTTCCAGAAGCGACCCTCAGTCAGCCCTGAGTTAACTGATCTCAGCAAAGGCAATATACAACTGCCATAATACTTGAAGCAGTCTATCCATTTTGCAACTGCAGGATTTGGAATAAAATCAGGAGTATTAATGTTAACTGATAGTTGTAGTAACAAAAGGTTCATGCAAAATCATTGTATTTTACCACAGGAGGAACACAGCCCACATGTGTCAGCTACCCACTTCGTCCCATTTTCCAATATCACATTTTTATTCAATGTGCAAGGAGAACATAGACCAAAATCTTTAGTGTATTACACGAACAAGAACTTTAATAACTCACTAAGTCAGTATTCACACTGGAAAAAAAATCCATAATCCCCATCTATCTTTCAAAGTTCTTGAAATTACATAAATTATCAATTTAGACCTTCCATGGATAATTTTATCATAAAATTACCATGTAGAAGCATATTATCAAGAAATAACGATTGAGAGCTGCTCACAGTGGTGAATCTGAAATGATACTTTCACCTGAAAGATACTGATCACATTTATCGCCACTGTCCTGGCTAACTTGGTTCTGACTTTCAAGGCTGTGGGCTAAATACGGAGTGTACAGAACCTGAGAGAGAAAAATTGCCTTTTCATCCATCAATTAATAATTCCAAATCTAAGACAGACCAAATGATTAGGAGGGAAATTGTGTTTGTTTGGTTCCTAGTACCATCCTGTCAGTGTTAGGGCACTGCAAACTCTGCAACTCCCTCTCCTTCATTCTTGGATATATTTTCTTAGAAATAAAGCACAAAGCATTTTGTATCAATATACATAGGGAATAAGAACTGGGAATTGCAATTAATTAGACATTGGCTTTTCACCTCTGGAACCTGGACTTAATTTTAGCCCACAAACATGGGGAAAATGAAGATTCAGTAAGATCTCTGCTGTATGAGTTCTATACAAAATGAACTTGGCTGGTCTCAATTCAGTTGCGACAGTGTGAGGCAAATGATTAGGGAAAAGCAGAGGGAGTATCTAGCACTGTTGTAAATGAGTGTTTGATGTTGATATTGCGTGCTTACTTCCATCGGAAAAGTTCCAACATCTTACATAATTTTTTAAAAGTACAAAACAGCACTAAAATAACCAACTTCTTAATCAAATGACTAAGAACACTCTCACAACTTTTTCGTCAAATCAGACCATTGAGAGCATTAACAGATGGATGAACTAGTTCTGCCCGTCACTCCAAAAATGTTTTTGAATCGTTTGTGTTTGAAATATGAAGGAACCCTGTAATGCATTAAAGTGAAAAGGCGATTTTAATTAAGAACGGCTTTTTCCTCCCAATCAGAACTCTCAAAACAAAGTTTTCCTGAACGTTTCAAACCCAGGCATATTAAAAGCCATAGCTGCATTTATCCCTATTACGTAAATGAACCACCGCAGAAGTACTCTTAACCTCAGGTAGGTGAAATTATTGCTTAAAACCGTTCACTGCACTATATGGGAGGAAGGGAGAGCGGAGGTTTAAAGGCTGAGTGCCAGGGGAAGGCACCGAGGCTTAATATGAACAGACAATAAACCGGTGCAGTGCCCATTGAAAGCAGAGAGAAGAGGGCGCGAAAGCTGCCGCAGTGTCCGTCAGCCCGTGACGACAATACTGATGGAAATGGCGGCCAGTACAGGAGTCGGAACAGCTCGCACGCCGCCGTCTCTCGGGAGGCAAGCCACACGGCGAGGAGGGAAAAAATATAAACCAAAAACGCCACAGGATCGAAACTGCTCGCAAAGCAGCGGCTTCGTCTGTAGAATTTAAAATCCAGTCATAGCACGACGCGCGGGATTTTAAAAAAAAATGTTTTCCCTTGAAATGACCCGGCCACGAGATACTCGCGGTCCGATAAGGGGGGGGGGAAACAGGAGGGAAAACAAAGGTAACTCAGGAGCCGGTTGGAGGAAGGGAGGGGTTGAGAGCGACTCCATGCTGCCCCTCAGTGAGGGAAAAAGAAAACCACTCACCGCCAAGATGGCGCCGGACGCCTTTCTCCAACCCTGCCCCCAACCGACATTTTGTCTCCTACATCGGCTGCACAATGTGCTTTTGCAATAGCTCCTTCTCACCGACATTTCCCTCAAACAAAAGAAGAGCTGGCTCTGGAACAACCTTTCGCCTCGGTCTCAGCTTTTTAAAAATTTTTATTTCCCCTTCCAGTTGAACAAGCTTACGCCAAGGCCTAAAACCTCAACACGATGCAAAACCCTCGTGGCCTAACTGCGGCCTCCTCGCGGCCTACCAACCGCCATTGGTTCTATCGGCCGCTCTCGGGCTGCAGTGCGAGCGCCCACGCGCCACCGGCCGCCGGGGAAGCGGCCGCGGCTCCGGAGAGAGGCGGCCCAGTGGCTGCAGCGACACCCCTGCTCTTACCTGGTGAGTCAAGCCGGACGCCGATGGCTGAATTTCGGGACGTTTCGCTTCCCTTGTTGGCTCGCAGGCTCAGCCTTTCCTGGCTGGGCCGAGTGCTGGAGGGTCGGGTCGGGCCTAGCCCTGCCAATCAGGCTTTGTTGTTTGATGGCTGCGGGGAGGAGGAGGAGGGGCTGACTCGACTCTGCTCCTCGCTCCCGCCGCCGTCGTAATACGTAACGTCAGAGCCTAACCCCTAGGAAAATGCGGAAGAAGCAAGTGCTGTCAGGCCAGAGATGGGAAAGCGGCAAAATCCCGGAGATATTTAACGTCCCCATCAGCGACCACTCAACCCGAGCCTGGGACTCTCTCCGGAGCCGATTTGGGTGGTGGGGAGGTTCTTTAACGGACCGTCCTAGATTTTGTTTCCCTCCCCCCTCCTTTTCGTTGTCGGAATAATAAATTCAAACGTGTTCATGTGCCGGTTACTTGTCAGCCCTCGAAGCCAAACCAAAAATCCAAATTATTAGTAAAACCGTGGCCCAAACGCTGCTCCGTGCACGGATCGGTTTGTCTCTGAAGCCATTTGTGGAGATGGAGGTTAAAATTTACGCATGGAAGAATCGGCAATCCAAAGCTCAGTAATGCGACCGGGGAGGGGAGGGAATAATGTCGGTTAGTCGAGCATTAAAGAAGTTGGTCGAGGTACTGGCTCATTCGTGTATACATTTTTGTTTGATTTGCCCTTCTGCCGGAGAATTGGATTCAGCTTCTTTCGTCATCATTACACCCCGCGCCCGCCATTTTCCCCTCCTCGGTCCACCATTTTAACCCAAGATTACTTTCTGTGTTTTCTGCAATATCTCTCCGCCTCTCACTTATTTGACGTGTGGGAGCTCAAAAATTATATTCTTGAAGGGAATCATATATAAATCTTAGGACTTGCCAATATTTGATTTCTTTCCCCCACCTCTTGGGAAAATAATGCCCCAGTTCAACCTGAGAGTGGCGGGTTTGAATCTGTGCTAGGGGAAGTTTGTTGCTACAGGTGATGGTTTTGGTCTCCCTACTGTTTAACTGCAATTTCCTCCAATTAAAGACTGGATGTCAATCATAGGAGAAGAATCATAGAACATTGACGAACAGAAGGAGGCTATCTGGCCCATCATCTCCTTAGCGGTCAATTAAGAGTCCCAGCCTAATCCCACCTTCCTGCACTACAGGTTACGACTTTACAAGTAGATAACCGAGTACTTTTTAAGTGTGGTTCATTAATGTCCTTAGAGTCATAGAGTCGTACAGCATACAAACAGGCCCTTCAGCCCACCGCATCTATGCTGACCATAATGACCATCTATACTAATCCCACCTGCCTGCATTAATTCCTTATCCCTCTATGCCTTGCTCATTCAGGTACCTGTCCAGATGCCTCATAAATGTTGCTACTGTTCCTGCCTCCACCACCTGCTCTGGTAGCTCATTCCAGATACCCACTATTCTTTGTGTGAAAAATTTCCCCCTTTGATCCCCTTTAAACCTCCTCCCACTCACCTTAAATCTATGCCCTCTCGTTTTAGTCACCCCTACCATGGGAAACAGACTCTGGCTATCTACCCTATCTATTCCTCTCATAATTTTATATACCTCTATCATGTCCTCTCTCAGCCTCCTTTGCTCCAGGTAAAACAGACCCAGCCTATCCAATCTCACTTTATAACTCAAGCCCTTCAAACCAGGCAACATCCTTGTGAATCTTTTCTGCCCCCTCTCTAGCTTAATCGCATCTTTCCTGTAGTGCGGCGACCAGAACTGCACACAGTACTCCAAATGCAGCCTAACCAACGTTATGTACAACTGTAACATGACGTCCCAACTCTTGTACTAAATGCCTCAGCCGATGAAGGCAAGCATGCCATACGCCGCCTTCACCACCCTGTCTACCTGTGTTGTCCTTTGAGGAAGCAAATCTGCTGCCCTTACCTGGTCTGGCCAACTCGTGATTGCAGACTCTCGGCAATGTGGTTGACTCTTAAATGTCCTCGAAAGTAGCCTAGCAAGCCACTCAGCTGTATGAAACCGCTACAAAGTCTTAAAGAACGGAATGAAACCGGATGGACCAACTGGCATCGACCTAGGCATCAGGAACGACAATGGCAAACCTAGCCCTGTCAACCCAGTAAAATCTTCCTTACTAGCATCTGGGATCTTGTGCCAAAATTGGGACACTTGTCCCACAGACTTGTCAAGCAACAGCCGGACACAGTCATAGAATCATACCTTGCAGACAATGTCCCGGACACCACCATTACCATCCCTGGTTATATCCTGCCCCACTGGCAGGACAGACTCACCAGAGCTGGTGGCACAGTGGTAGACAGTTGGGAGGGTGTTGCTCTAGGAGTTCTCAACATTGACTTGGGACCCCATGAAGTCTCATGGTATCAGATCAAACATGGGCAAGGACACCTGCTGATTACCACCTACTGCCCCTCCTCTCCATGTTGAACACCAATTGGAAGAAGCACTGAGGGTAGCAAGGGCACAAAATGTACTCTGGATGGGGGACTTCAATGCCCATCGCCAACAATGTTTTGGTAGCACCATGACTGACGAAGCTGGCCAAGTCCGAAAGGACATAGCTGCTAGACTGGGTCTGCAGCAGGTGGTGAGGAAACCAACGAGGGAAAAACCTACTTGACCTCGTCCTCACCAATTTACCTGTTGCAGACGCATCTGTCCATGGCAGTATTGGTAGGAATGACCACTGCACTGTCCTTGTGGAGACAAAGTCCCGTCTTTACAATGAGGTTTCCACCATTGTGTTGTGTGGCACTACCATAAAGGTGATTGGTAGGAGGATTGGAGGGGACATGACGAAAAACTTTTTCACCTAGAGGGTGGTGGGTGTCTGGAATTCACTGCCAGGAACAGTGGTGGAGTCAGAAACCCATTGAAAAGGACATGCACCTGAAGTGCTGTAACCTGCAAGGCTACGGACCAGGTGTTGGAAGGTGGGATTAGATTGTGCAGCTAGATTTTACGGCCGGCGCAGACACAATGGGCTTGCCGTGCGGACATGAAGTAGTAGTCCGTTTTGACGTCTGGTGGTGAGGGTAAACCCCAGTGGAGGTCTCTGTACGTAGGAGTCCTCCCCCTTTACATCGGGGACCTGGGGTGGAGGATGCTGCACAGGGCAGTCCCGAGCAATAGATTTTTAAGTAGATTCACGGACTCCCATGCCACCTGTAATTTCTGCAGCCTGGATGAGTCTGTGTTCAATGTATATATGGAGTGTGCGAGGTTGCAGCCCCTCTTTGAGTATTTAAGGGGGCTGGTCCTCAAGTTTTGGTTGCACTTCAGCCCCATGCTCATGAACTTTGGGCCCCGGCGCAGAGTGGGGTAGGCTGGGAGGAGGATCTCCTCGTCGGTCTGCCCCTGGGCCTGGCCAAGGTGGCAATTCACAGGTCCAGGCTGCGGCCTGTTGGGGTGGGGGGGCCGTCTGCCCTGATTGCCTGCCCCTCTTCCGAGGCTACATTCGCGGCCACGTGTCCCCGGAGAAGGAACATGTGGTATCTGCTGGTTCGCTTGAGGGCTTCCACAACCTGTGGGCGCTGCAGGGGCGGGAGTTCATCATGGATGCCGAAAATGGCATTTTAATTTGAGTTTTGTTTTATTTATCTGTTTTAATAAAGTTATTTATTTAAAATGTATATAAAGGAGGGCTGAGGATAGAAAAAAAGACACGATGGGCTGAATGGCCTCCTTCTGTGCCGTAATTTTTCTCTGGTTCTATGAGACCACTATGCTAAATGGGATAGATTTCGAACAGATCTAGCAACTCAAAACTGGGCATCCATGAGGCCCAGTGGGCTATCAGCAGAATTGTATTCAACCAATCTGTAACCTCATGACTTGGCATATTCCTGACTCTTCCATTACCATCAAGCCAGGGGACCAACCCTGGTTCAATGAAGAGTGTAGGAGCGCATCAAAAGGAGCAGCACCAGGCATACTTAAAAAAACAAATGAGGTGTCAGCCTGGTGAAGGTACAACACAGGCCTACTTGCATGCCAAACAGCGGAAGCAACATGCTATAGACAGGACAAAGCGATCCCACAGCCAACGTATCAGATTTAAGCTCTGCAGTCCTGCCGCCTCCAGTCATGAATGGTGGTGGACAAATATCCCCATCCTCAACAATGGGGGAGACCAGCACACCAGTGCAAAAGACAAAACTGAAGCATTTGCATCCATCTTCAGCCAGGAGGACCGAGTGGATGCACCATCTTGGCCTCCTCCTGAGCATCCCCAGCATCACAGATTCAGCCAATCCAATTCACTGCATGTGATATCAAGAAACGGCTGAAGGTACTGGAGACTGCAAAGGCTATGGGCCCTGACAACATTCCAGCAATAGTACTGAAGACTTATGCTCCAGAACTAGCCGTGCCCCTAGCCAAGCTGTTCCAGTACAGCTACAAAACTGGCATCTAGCCGGAAATGTGGAATATTGTCCAGTTATGTCCTGTGCACAAAATGCTGGACAAATCCAACCCGAAAATTACCACCCGATCAGTTTACTCCCGATCATTAGCAAAGTGATGGAAGGTGTCATCGACTGCTATCAAGTGGCACTTGCTCAGCAATAACCTGCTCACTGACATTGTTTGGGTTCTGCCAGGGCCACTCAGCTCCTGACTTCATTTGAGCCTTGGTCCAAACATGGACAAAAGAGCTGAACTCCAGAGGTGAGGTGAGAGTGACTGCTCTAGCAAAACTGGAGTCAATGGAAATCAGGGGGAAAACTCTCCTCTGGTTGGAGTCATACCAGTCATACCTGGTTGTTGGAAGTCAATCATCTCAGTCCCAGGACATCACAGCAGAAGTTCCTCAGGGTAGTGTCCTAAGCCCAACCATCTTCAGCTGCTTCATCAGTGACCCTTTCCTCCATCATAAGGTCAGAAGTGGGGATGTTCGCTGATGATTGCATAATGTTCAGCACCATTCGTAACTCCTCAGATATTGAAGTAGCAAGGCCTGGACAGCATTCAGGCTTGGGCTGATGAGTGGCAAGTAACATTTGTGCCACACAAGTGCCAGGCAATGACCATCTCCAACAAGAGAGACTCCAACCATCTCACCTTGACATTCAATGGCATTACATAGCTGAATCCCCCACTGGGGGTCACCATTGACCAGAAACTGAACTGGAGCAGCTACATTAATGTGGCTACAAGAGCAGGTCAGAGGCTCGGTATTCTGCAGTGAGTAACTCACCTCCTGTCTCCCCGAAGCCTGTCCAACATCTACAAGGCACAAGTCAGGGATGTGATGGAATACTCTCCACTTGTCTGGATGGGTGCAGCTCCAACAACACTCAAAAAGCTCAACACCATCAAGGACAAAGCAGCCTGCTTGATTGGCACCCCATCCACCACCTTGAACATTCACTCCCTTCACCAACACCCAGTGGCAGCAGTGTATACCATCTACAAGATGCACTGCAGCAAGTCACCAAGGCTCCTTTGACAGCACCCTCCAAAACCACAACCTCTACCAACTAGAAGGACAAAGGCAGGAGTTGCATGGGAACACCATCACCTGCAAGTTCTCCTCCAAGCCACACATCATCCTGACTTGGAACTATATTGTCGTTCCTTCACTGTCGCTGGATCAAAATCCTAGAACTCCCTAACAGCACTGTAGGGGTACCTACACACCAAGGACTGCAGTGGGTTCAAGAAGGCAGCTCAACACCACCTTTTCAAGGGCAATTAGGGATGGGCAATAAATGCTGGACTAGCTAACAACGCCCACATCCCACAAACAAATAAAAAAGTTTCCGTCTCTAAAACCCTTTCAGGCAGTGAGTGCCAGGCCCCTACCACCTGGTGGATGAAAAGTTGTTCCATCATCTCCCTTCTAATCCTTCTACTAATTACTTTATGCTCCCTAGTTTTTGACCCCTGTAAGGTGAATAGGTTGTCCCCATTTACTCTAGGCCTCATAATTTTATACACCTGTTAAGTCATCCCTCAGCCTCCTCTGTTCCAAGGAAAACACCCCAATTGTCCAATTTTTCCTCATAACTAAAATTTTTCAGTCCTGGCAACTAATGACCTGCTACCCGACCCGAATCCGACGGGACCCGATGGCATGTCTCGGGTTCGAGTCGGGTCGGGTTGCACTTCCAGGTCCGGCATTCGGGCTCGGGCCGGGTCGGACATACTCTATCACAGTGGTTCCACTGTTAATTTTATTTTTTAACTAGAAAGGTGGTTTTGTTACAGTTATTTTAAGCTTGTGCAGATCAGCAAGAAAGTGAAAAACGGAGGGTAAGTTAACTGATGGTCGGGCGCGGGAAAAAATGGAAGGACTCGGGGTCGGATGTGGTTCTGTCGGGCTCGGGTCAGGTTTTCTTTTTTGCAGATCCGAGTAGCCTTTATTGGCAACGTCCTTGCAAATTTCTGCACCCTCTCCAGTGCAATCACATCTTTCCTTTAATGTGACCAGAATTGTATGCAGTACTCAAGCTGTGGTCTAACTAATGTTGTACATAGTTCTAGCATAAACTCCTGCTCTTATATTCTGTGCCTCTGTGATAAAGAAAAGCATGCAACATGCCTTCTTAACCACCTTATCAACTTGTCCTGCTACCTTTAAGGATCTGTGGATATACACTCCAAGGTCCACACTACTCAGTATGCTCCCATTTATTGTGTATTCCTTTGCCTTGTTGCACCTCCCAAAATGCATTACCTCACACTTCTTCAGATTGAATTTCATTTTCCGCTTTTCTGCCCAGACCATCTATATCTTGCTGCAGTCTAAAGCTTTTCTCTTCACTGTTAACCACACTACAATTTTTGTATCATCTGCAACCTTCTTTATCATGTCCTCTACATTTGAGTATAAATCATTAATATAAGCTACAAAAAGCAAGGGGCTGAGTACTGAGCCCTGTGAAACCCCACTAGTAATGGCCTTCCAGTCACAAAAACACCCGTCCTCCATTACCCTTTGCTTCCTGCCACTAAGCCAACTTTGGGTCTAATTTTCCACTCTCCCTTGAATCCCAAGGGCTTTTACATTTTTGACCAGCCTTCCAAGTGGGACCTTATCAAAAGCCTTGCTAAAATCCATGTAGACCAGATCCACTGCATTGTTCTCATCAACCCTACTTGTCACCTCAAAAAATTCAATCAAGCTAATCAGACACGACCTTCCCTTAATAAATCCACACATGACCTTCCCTTAATAAATCCACACTGACTTTCCTTGGTTATTCAAGGCTGTTCTAAATGAAGGTTTATACTGTCCCTTAGAATTAATACCAATAATTTTCCCCACAACTGAAGTTAAGCCAACTGTCCTATAATTACTCAGATTATCCTTCCCTTTTTAAACAATGGCACAATGTTGGCAGTCCTCCAATTCTCTGGCATCACTCCTTTAGCCAGGGAGGATTAAAATCTACAATTTTTTCCCAGCTTCTTTTAATAATCTGCAGTATATTTCATATAGGCTTGGCGATTTATCTACTTTCAAAAACTTCCAATGGATGTGGTGTACATGGATTTTAGTAAGGCATTTGATAAGGTCCCCCATGGTAGACTTATGGAGAAAGTCAGGAGGCATGGGATAGTGGGGAATGTGGCCAGTTGGATTAAGAATTGGCTAACTGATAGAAGGCAGAGAGTGGTCTTAGATGGTAAATACTCAGCCTGGAGCCCAGTTACCAGTGGCGTGCCGCAGGGATCAGTTCTGGGTCCTCTCCTGTTTGTGATTTTTATTAACGACTTGGATGAGGAAGTCGAAGGGTGGGTCAGTAAATTTGCAGATGATACAAAGGTTGGTGGAGTTGTGGATACCGAGGAGGGCTATTGTCGTCTGCAAAGGGACTTGGATAGGTTGCAGTGCTGGGCTGAAAAGTGGCAGATGGAGTTTAACCCTGAAAAGTGTGAGGTCGTCCATTTTGGAAGGACAAACATGAATGCAAAATACTGGGTTAACGGTAGGGTTCTTGGGCATGTGGAGGAGCAGAGAGACCTTGGGGTCTATGTGCATAGATCATTGAAAGTTGCAACTCAAGTGGATAGGGCTGTGAAGAAGGCATATGGGGTGTTAGCGTTCATTAGCAGAGGGATTGAATTTAAGAGCCGTGAGGTGATGATGCAGCTGTACAGGACCTTGGTAAGGCCTCATTTGGAGTACTGTGTGCAGTTCTGGTCGCCTCATTTTAGGAAGGATGTGGAAGCCTTGGAGAGGGTGCAGAGGAGATTTACCAGGATGTTGCCTGGAATGGAGAATAAGTCTTACGAGGAAAGGCTGAACATTCTAGGCCTCTTCTCATTAGAAAGGAGAAGGATGAGGGGTGACATGATAGAGGTTTATAAGATGATCAGGGGAATAGATAGGGTAGACAGTCAGAAACTTTTTCCCCGGGTGGAGCAAAGCGTTACAAGGGGTCATAAATTTAAGGTGAAGGGTGGGAGATATAAGGGGGATGTCAGGGGAAGGTTCTTTACCCAGAGAGTGGTCGAGGCATGGAATGCCTTGCCCGGGGAAGTTGTTGAGTCAGAAACTTTAGGGACTTTCAAAAGGCTTTTGGATAGGTATATGGATAAAGGAGAATGATGGGGTATAGATTAAATTGTCCTTGACAGAGGACAAAGGATCGGCACAACATTGTGGGCCGAAGGGCCTGTTCTGTGCTGTATGTTCTATGTATATCCCATCCACCTTCCTCCTTAATTATGACATCATCATCAGCCCCCTCTTTTGTGAAGACAGCCACAAAGTATTCATTAAGAACCTTATCTACATTCTCAGCCTCTACATATAGGGTCTATTCCTTAATAGACACTACTGTTTCCTTAGTTAACCTCTTGATTCTAAAACATCTTAGGATTTTCCTTGGTTTTGAGACAAGAATTCTGATAGGGATAATGTACTTTGGTCACAACAACTTGCATTTATATTGCACCTTTCAGGTAGGAAAAAAATCCAGTATGCTTCACAGCAGTGCTATCAAACAAAATTTGATACTGAGCCATGCAAGAAGATAATAGAGCTGACCAAAAGCTTGGTCAAAGGTAGGTTTTAAGGAGTGTCTTAAGGGAGGAAAGAGAGACACAGAGATTTAGGGAGGGAGTTCCAGAATTTAGGGCTTTGGTAGCTGAAGGCATAGCTCCCAATGATAGCACCATTAAAATCGGTGATGCTTAAGAGGCCAGAATTGGAGGAGCGCAGATGTATCAGAGGGTTGGTTGTAGGGCTGTAGGATATTATAGCGATTGCTTAACTGAGAGTAAGTGAGAAAAGGGATGATGGGGGAATGGGACTTGCAACAGAGTTTTGGATGACCTCAAGTTTACGGAGGGTAGAATGTGGGAGGCTGGCCAGGAGTGTGTTGGAATAGTCAAGTTTAGAGATAAAAAAGGCATGGATGAGTGTTTCACGAGCAGATCAGCTGAACTGGGTAGAAATGGATGTCAGACAAGACTGATAGAGTGAGGGGGGATAATCTATTATGGTCACAGAGGATGTTCTGGTGATCTTAGGGGAAGAAATATGATTGGAGAGATTCAATTGGAGTTGTGGGGAAAATGAGCACAGTCTTGGGAGGTGACAACACAAAGGAATTTGGAGGGCAAAGGTGGAGATGGGATTTTAGTTTGCAAGGACAGAGGGTCAAGTGTGGAGGGTGCAATTATGGTTTTGAAAGGGAGGGTTATAGTATCTGAGGAGAAGGAGCCATTTTACAATTTAGCTAACAGGCCAGCAATGAAAGTTGTGTGGTAAGCAGTTTAGTGGAAATGAGGTAAGGGAAACAGATGGTGGGTCTCATAATCAATGTGAGCTTGGAATCAGCATGAGAAGAGATAGGTGAGAAACATGGGTTGTGGGTGAGTGTAGGGGGAGTTGAACTGATATTCTCAATCTTAGTGATGATTTTCTTGTTGGAGGTGAGGATGGGAGAGATAGAAGTGAGATGTTTAAGGAGGGCATTGGTACTGGAGAGAAGCAGCTGTGGATTATCTTGCTCTCCAGGAGATCTTGGAGTAGTGAGCAGTTTTATGGTCCGACAGTACTTGAGGTGATCCAGCTAGATCTGTTGATGAATGGCTAAGCTAGTTGTGCACCTGATATTGTCAAGTTTGTCCCCCTTTGAGGGAATAAAGATGGAGGCCATACTAGGGAAATGACTGGAATTAAAGAGAGAAAATCTAATTGGAGACAAAGGCACCCAATAGGTTGAGCTGAGGAAATGGTTGAGCAAATCGAGTGCAGAAATATTGCAAAAAGGATCCAAAGGTTGGGGTGTTAGAAAGTGGCTTGGGAGATAATTCTTTCCAGGAGTGAACACAGAAAGAAGTGGAGTTAGAAAAGGGGATGTGGGTGGTGAGGAATACAAGTATGTAGCCAGAGGTAACTTTGTGGTGAGTGAGACTCTGGAGTAGAGAGACCATGGGAAAATGGCACATTTAAGACAGTGGCTATGAATAGGACAGTTTACATAAAGGGAGAGGTTTAGGGAGGATAGAGGGTGGTGAAATAAAAGGAGAGAGGTGAAGGATTGTAATCACTGATAAATCAATGTAGAGGCTGAGAGAGGATACCTTGGAGCAATGGGGTTGGCATGCTAGAAGGAGGAGAGACTAAGATGTGACTTGCTGTCAAGGACTGCATTGCCACCATAGTAGTTTGGACAGGGCAGATGGTAGAAAGTTTAGTCAGGCAAAAAAGACTTTGGTAAGGGGCAAGGTGGCACCATGTGTGACCCAGGATATCAATGCAAGCAACCACAATAAGGTCAGTGAAGTATACAAACATTCTGGAGGGAATTGAAAGCGGCTTCTTTTCTCCAGTACGAACCCCGTCCTGAAACATCTCACTCCTACTCATCAAACAAGTGGAAGAAAATTATCACTAAGATTGAAAATAAGTTCAACTTCCCCTGTCTTCACCCTGAACCAATGCTTCCTATTCCTTCTTATGCTGACAGTTAATCTGCTAGAAGAGTCCAAGGTTATCCCCAAATGGGCATGCTGGTTGGGTGAGCTGAGGAGAAAGGGGCAGTTTCATCGATGCTCATGGGAGAACTTGTAGATGCTTTGATAGGTTCTTTTGAGATTGTCAGTAGTAGTTGTGGGCTTATTCAATGGTAAGTCAAAGCTGGGAAGATGGCAGAGAGTAGGAAGGTAGAGGTGTACCTCTAGGGTAGGGTTGGGGTAGGAATTGGGAACATATCCGAGGAGGACAAAAAGAGACTTTATGTAGCGCCTTTCACAACCTCAGGACGTCCCAAAGCACTTTACAGCCAATTAAATACTTCGAAAGCATCATCGTTGAAATGTAGGCATTGGCAGGACATCAATGCAAGCATCCACAGTAATGTCACTGATGGCAAGAGCTTCATTCTCGAGTGAACATATGTTGTGGATGAAACTGAAGGGCAGTCGAGTACAGAAGCAAAGATGTCTTACTGCAGTTATACAGGGCCTTGGTGAGACCACATCTGGAGTATTGTGTGCAGTTTTGGTCATCTTATCTGAGAAAGGATGTTCTTGCCATGGAGGGAGTGCAAAGAAGGTTTAATAGGCTGATTCCTGGGATGGCAGGATTGACGTTTGAGGAGAGATTGGGTCGACTAGGCCTATATTCACTAGAGTTTAGAAGAATGAGAGGAGATCTCATAGAAATATATAAAATTCTAACAGGACTAGACAGGCTAGATGCAGGAACGATATTCCTGATGGCTGGGGAGTCCAGAACCAGGGGTCACAGTCTCAGGATACGGGGTATGCCATTTAGGACCGAGATGAGGAGAAATTTCTTCACTCTGAGGGTGGTGAACCTGTGGAATTCTCTACTGCAGAAGGCAGTGGAGGCCAAATCATTAAATATATTCAAGAAGGATATAGATATATTAATGCCAAAGGGATACGGGAGAAAGCGGGAACAGGGTACTGAATTAGACGATCAGCCATGATCATTTTTGAATGGCGGAGCAGGCCTGAAGGTCTGAACTGCCTACTCCTGCTCCTATATTCTATGTTTCTATCTACAGTAAAGTCCAAGGTGGCAGAAGTGGGTGGGTTGAGTGGGACAGGAAGAAGGTTGGCAATGTTAGCCCCTAAGTGGACATGCTGGGTGAGAAGGCTGGCGAGAGAGGAAAATGGGGAAGTTGAAATTGCTGCTCATGAATAAGTAGTTATAGATGACTTGATAGATCTTTGAAGAATGCAAATGAAATGATAGGTGACATGATTGTGTGGCAGGAAGGGGAGGAAAAGGGAGAGAAGGCACCAAGACAGGAAAAAGGAAGGTGGAAAGAATGTGCTCAGGATCAGGGTAGCAGACAATATGTGCATGGAATTCAGGTTACATAGGCATGACAGAGATGAGAGGTGACATCCTGCTTGTAGAACCACGAGGAGACCTGATATTTATTTTGTGGTTGGAATAATCAGTGCTCACCATTATTAAGGAATAAATCAAACAGCAACTTCCAGCATCCGTAGATGCACAATTAAGCATGGAAATAAGGAAGTTGCTGCCAATTTGTTCTGCTCTTCAATAAGCTGCACTACTTCAGTACCTCACTGAGAAACTTGGCATTCAAACACATGAAGGGCATGAAGTTTTATTTTTATTTTTTATTTAGAGATACAGCACTGAAACAGGCCCTTCGGCCCACCGAGTCTGTGCCGACCATCAACCACCCATTTATACTAATCCTACACTAATTCCATATTCCTACCACATCCCCACCTGTCCCTATATTACCTTGCTCTATGGCAGCGAGGCCTGGACAACGTATGTCAGCCAAGAGCGACGTCTCAATTCATTCCATCTTCGCTGTCTCCGGAGAATACTTGGCATCAGGTGGCAGGACCGTATCTCCAACACAGAAGTCCTCGAGGCGGCCAACATCCCCAGCTTATACACACTACTGAGTCAGCGGCGCTTGAGATGGCTTGGCCATGTGAGCCGCATGGAAGATGGCAGGATTCCCAAAGACACATTGTACAGCAAGCTCGCCACTGGTATCAGACCCACCGGCCGTCCATGTCTCCGCTTTAAAGACGTCTGCAAACACAACATGAAATCCTGTGACATTGATCACAAGTCGTGGGAGTCAGTTGCCAGCGTTCGCCAGAGCTGGCGGACAGCCATAAAGGCGGGGCTAAAGTGTGGCGAGTCAAAGAGACTTAACAGTTTGGCAGGAAAAAAGACAGAGGCGCAAGGGAAGAGCCAACTGTGTAACAGCCCCGACAATCAAATTTTTCTGCAGCACCTGTGGAAGAGCCTGTCACTCTAGAATTGGCCTTTATAGCCACTCCAGGCGCTGCTCCACACACCACTGACCACCTCCAGGCGCTTACCCATTGTTTCTCGAGATAAGGAGGCCAAAGAAGAAAAAAAGAATATTTCCCTAAAAATTACCTACACTAGGGGCAATTTACCTATCAACCTGCAAGTCTTTGGCATGTGGGAGGAAACCCACGCAGACACAGGGAGAACTTGCAAACTCCACACAGGCAGTACCCAGAATTGAACCCGGGTCGCTGGAGCTGTGAGGCTGCAGTGCTAACCACTGCGCGGTCCTTACCCACTAGATTTCCACTAAACACACTAGAAAAAGTTGAGGCTTTTTCATTCTGGTTTAAATGACTTTTTGATATTGTGTTAAGTCTTAATTACTACTAAACAGCCTCCCTGGCACAGAAAATTAACTCTTAAAAGTGTGGATTCGTTCAGGATTTAATTATTGTTGGCTATTTAATTTTTTAATGTTTACCTCTTTCTCTTAATCCCATCATTTTTTCCCTCTCTATTTCACTTTCTTCATATGATTTTACATTGAAATCGGTATTTGAACTTGCACTTCCTAGTTTACACTCTGGACGTCGCAGTAAAGATTCTTCAATCTGATTGGTTGAAGAGAAATGCAGTTGCTTGCCTTATTCATCCAGATCCCCTGTAGAGGGCACCGTGTTGAAATGGATCTCTAATAACATTAAGCCGCAGCACAAAAGGTCTACAGGCATTTGTAAGTGTAATTAGTGAAAATTGGTAAATCTTTTGTGCCTTTACTGATGATGTTTAGAGAATTAGAAATCGAAGGGGAGCTGAAAAAGTAAAATAGAGTTTGAGGATTACACAGTTTAAGGACTACGTCCTATTATAATAAAAGCAAAATACTGCAGATGCTGGAAATCTGAAATAAAAACAAGAAATGCTCAGCAGCTCTGGCAACATCTGTGGAGAGAGAAGCAGAGTTAACGTTTCAGGTCAGGTGACCTTTCATCAGATTATGTCAGATTTGAGATCTAAATTGATTTTCAATTTGACAAAGTTTCTTTAAAATTAGTTGAAATCTGCATGAGTCTACAAGCTGCAGCTGACTTCGTCCCTTTTAACAGAGAGGGCTGCAAATACGTTGGCCTGGATTTTGCAGTCCACGTTTGTCGCTATTGAGTCAGAATGGTTTCGGGCATGCGCATATGTGCTGAAAACTTCAAGTTGCTGTGCACTTCAATGGACTGCGGAGAATCTTCTGATGATGGTCTCACTAGGCTGCTTTGTAAAGTGGCAGGGACCCCGATTTTGTTAATTTGGGCTGATTGCCCACAATTAGCGCTGGATTGAATGTTGATTTATTTAGAGCTGGTATCAGCAGGCGTATCCACATCTGTTACTATTAAATTATGTGCAAGGAATATACCGTTTCTGTTTAACATTTGGAGGCAATTTTAAACGGTTTTGATTTCATTTGTACCAAAAGTAAATTACTGTAAATACATTGAAAGGAAAGGCTTACTTATAGCAGTATCAAACCCAACATGATATCACAACAAATATTTAACGAAATATTACACAACTGGGAAGTCCAAAGATCAGTAAATGATTTTAATATTTATAACAGAGACAATGACACCCAAAGTTTGACAGCGCTGATGTGGTGAAAACAGCTTCATTTAAGATTGCAGATAATTTCTGAGTGAAATCGTTTAATTTCATATGGTTTCTACCCACTTTTCAAGGGCTGGATATACAGTCAGTTTCGAACTGAACCAATCTACTAATTAGTTTGGAGACTACGCTGCGAAGTCTCAACGCTGAGCTCTGCTCTCGAACGGTTGTTGGACCTTAAAGCGCTGCTGCCGGCAGGAGGCCAGTGCCCTGTCACGGGAGAGCATTTCCGGTGTTCAGAGGTTTATCTCAGAGCCGCACTAACAGCTTTAGGAAACAGTAAAAAGCTGAATGCAGCCACTGACTCACGGCGCTCTGCTGATACTGGCTGGAAGGTGCTCGTGTCTTGCGCCCTGTTACCTGCTGAGCTGTCCTGGTGTGTCTCTGAGCTGAAGGGAGAAAAAGTCTAGCTCTTTGAATAATGAGTGCAGATTGTAGCATCGCAGCAACATATTCAAAGTCATTCAAAAGGTGATATTGTACATTATGAAATGAACAAGGCTGATAAAATGTTATTCATTTTGACACCTATTCAATTATGTTGATTTTAAGGATGAATTTTGATCATGATTGCAAAGTTATTTGCATGAAATATGAACTTTAAAACCACAGGCAATAAAGCATTGATATTCAGTGTGTTAGTAATATCTAAGTAGAGATCAGATAAAAATAGAATAGTTCTGAAAGAATTATGTACTTTAAAATATGCATGTGTTACGGCCATGTGGTGTGGGGTTTGGCCGGTTCCCACTGGTCAACTACCACCTGACCATAGCAGGTGTGTTTTGTTTTTAGGGTTTAAACCCTAAATGGGCAGCACAGTGGCGCAGTGGTTAGCACCGCAGCCTCACAGCTCCAGCGACCCGGGTTCAATTCTGAGTACTGCCTGTGTGGAGTTTGCAAGTTCTCCCTGTGTCTGCGTGGGTTTTCGCCGGGTACTCCGGTTTCCCCCCACCACCAAAAGACTTGCAGGTTGATAGGTAAATTGGCCATTATAAATTGCCCCTAGTATAGGTAGGTGGTAGGAGAATATAGGGACAGGTGGGGATGTGGTAGGAATATGGGATTAGTGTAGGATTAGTATAAATGGGTGGTTGATGGTCGGCACAGACTCGGTGTGCCGAAGGGCCTGTTTCAGTGCTGTATCTCCAAATAAAATAAAAAAATAAATAAACCCTTTGTGTTTATTTGTCATATAAACAGATAGAGACATGTTTTCTTGTAGGTTTAAGACAGCAAATTGGTTGGTTATTTATTGAACAATACGCCTGAACCCGAAATTGTCGGAACCGCATCCACTCACGCATTTGCTCGCACACACGAAAAGACAGAGAGGAAAAGGGTTAAGTGGTTGAAAGTGAGGATAGGTTTTGGGGGTCACGGTAAACCTGTTGAATTCTCTTTGAGGTCAAGTTCTCCGTTGCAGGCTGAGGTATTTTGTAGGTTTCTCTCGGTTGAAAGTTCAGTTAAAGCCAGTGGATCACTTCTAATTCACTGCTGTATAAGTATAGATGTAGAATTCTACAGCAGGGTACATTCCTTCTGCCTTGCTGGATTCCTCCCAGCCCCTTAGCTGGAAAAGCTGTTCTGTGATACTTCTCTCTGGATGTCTCCCTCTCTCTCTAGGTAAGGCCTTTTTAAGGTAAAAATTGATTACATCTCACCTTTTCTGGGAGACAGGTATTCTGTTCTCTGTAGTGACCAGCAATGACCTAGAATGTGGCTACCTCACACCTTCTTTGTTTCAGAAGAACCCATTCAATTCAAAAGTGTCTTTTGATGGGTTCAGGATGAGAACAATCCAGTTATGATGTTTCCACTTCACACCCTCTTTGTTTCAGAAGAATCCACTCAATTTGAGAATGTTTCAGGATAGGTGTAGGATGGGTGCAATTGACACCTCTTAGCTATGAAGGTATTCTTTGTTCTAAACAGGCAGTGTGGCAATATTCAAATGTGGCCATCTTTTGCAGCATTTTCCATTTTCTTGAAAAGGCAAAGTCAATTTTTATAACTTCAGTTTTAGTGTATAATTTTTCATCGTTTTACTTGTAAGGGTGGCACATGGGTATTTAAACCTCAAAGGTTTGCTATTCAAGTGTTAAAGCAATTATAACTAATGTGGAAATGGTTTTCATCCTTAGACAGCAGATTTGATTTCTCAGAAACTATTTTACATTTTCAGTCAGGAAAAGTTGATTAGTATTGATTAGTGCTGCCCTGGAAATATAACTATGGAAACTCCTTGCTCAGTTCAACAAATAACTATGAAGAATACAAACAGCAATGTATAATATATGAAGAGGTTGCATTATGTCAGTCTGAATGGCTACTTGATTCACTTTTATTTGAGAACAAGACATCCAATTTGGACAGTGAAGTCTCAGGCAAATTCCAAATCGAAGGATTACAAATTTAGTACATGTTTTCTGAAAGCACTTTGTCTTGGTGTAATAAGGATTATAAATCCTAGCTTTCGCACATCCTTTCTCTATATATTATTAATTACGGAAGTGGGGGGGGGGGGGGGTGCAGGGAAGAAGTTTCTTCTGAATCACTTTGGATAGTTTCAGTGGAGTTATTCCATACTAGGAGAGAGAGGGAGGGAGGGAGATATGTGTGCTACTAGTGTGAGATGGGGGTCTGAATTTAATTTATGGAAACACCATTTGCTGTTTTCTCTGATAGTTCTATGTATTTCAAGTTCTAAAATACACTATGGATTTACAACTCCTGTTGAATGCCAAGGCAGTTTGTTCAAGATAAAAACAGAAAGTGCTGGAAATGCTCAGCACGTCTGGC
The DNA here is from genome assembly GCF_036365525.1 of Heterodontus francisci. Taxonomy (NCBI): domain Eukaryota; kingdom Metazoa; phylum Chordata; class Chondrichthyes; order Heterodontiformes; family Heterodontidae; genus Heterodontus; species Heterodontus francisci. The sequence goes on from NC_090380.1 coordinate 53,426,875, forward strand.
AACATCTGTGGAGAGAGAAACGGAGTTAATGTTTCAGGTCTGTGACCTTTCATCAGAACGCTGCCGCTTCCCTGCTGACCACAAAATCCTTTTGGCAGTGTGATTTTAATTTTGCTGTAGTGTCAGACTAGATTCACTAAATTACAACTTTTGCTGAGTTATATTGCTGAATAAGATATCAGACTTTTTTTTGAGTGAATGTTTACAAATTAATGCTATGAAATTAACCCAAATCCAACAGTGTTAAGAATATGATATCAGAAAAATTGAAGAGTATCATCAAATGCCACAGATAGCACAGTGACAAGCTGGACTAAGACTTAGCTCCCAAAGGCCCTGACCCATTCAAAGTCCTTTCTCAAAGTAACTGCAAGCACTCCTGTTTGCTATAAAACCAGCAGGCCTGGGCATTGTTTGTTTCTGAAATTGAACTTGATCAAGTATATTAATACAATTTGCTGTACAAGCAGCACATGAATTTATATAAGATCATAAGAAATAGGAGCAGGAATAGACCATATGACCCTATTCAATATGATCATGCTTCTGTCTCAACTCCACTTTCCCGTCCACTCCCCAAAACCCTTGATTCCCAGAGAAACCAAAAATCTGTTGATCTCAGCCTTAAATACACTCAAATGATGGGCCATCTATAACCCTCTGGGGAAAAGAATGCCAAAGAGTGAGAATCCTCTGAGTGCAAAAGACAAGGCTGAAGCATTTGCATCCATCTTCAGCCAGATGATCCATCTTGGCCTCCTCCTGAGGTCCCCAGCATCACAGATGCCAGTCTTCAGCCAATCCGATTCACTCCACCTGATATCAAGAAACGGCTGAAGGCATTGGATACTGCAAAGCTATGGGCCCTGACAACATTCTGGCAATTAAAGTCTGGCTCGGTATAAAAGCAAAACCCGACTCGGGCCCGACCCATTACAGCCACCCCGAACTCAAGTCAGGCCCAAGTCCTTTAACTTTTTTAAATGCCCAACACGAAAATAAAAAACATATTTTTGAACAGAAAAAGCTCATAGACTAAAACAAAAAAAAAAGTCCAGCCCGACCCGACCCAAGCCCGAATGCTCAACGTCGAATACAGACCCGACGACATGTAGTCGGGTTCGGGTCGGGTAGCCAGGCTTTACCGGCAATAGTACTGAAGACCTGTGCTCCAGAACTAGCCACACCCCTAGCCAAGCTGTTCCTGTACAGCTACAACATTGACATCTACTCAGCAATGGGGAAATTTGCCCAGATATGTCCTGTACACAAAAAGCAGGACAAATCCAACCCGGCCAATTACCGCCCTATCAGTCTACTCTGGATCATCAGTAAAGTGATGGAAGGGGTCATCAACAATGCTATCAATGCGGCACTTACTCAGCCATAACCTGCTCACTGAGGCCTCAGTTTGAGTTCCTTCAGGGCCACTCAGCTCCTGACCTCATTTCAGCCTTGGTCCAAACATGAACAAAAGAGATGAACTCAAGAGGTGAGGCGATAGTGACTGTCCTTAACACCAAGGCAGCATTTGACTGAATATGGCAGCAAGGAGCAATACTGGAGTCAATGGGAATCAAGGGGAAACTCTCTGCTGGTTGTAGTCATACATAGCACAAAGGAAGATGGTTGTGGTTGTTGGAGTTCATTCATCTCAGGCACATCAATAACAAAAGCCAGGAGCTTTTCCCACTGCACCTCCCCATACCTCCCACCCCTCTCACGCACCCCACCTCCTGGCACAGTGGATCCTCTCACCCATCTTCAAAATGTTCATTCCACCTGAACCCCTCCCTCTGGCCTTTTATTCTTTCTAGATCTTTTCATTGGGAACAGCCAGCATGACATTGGTGGTCTCAATTTCTCTGCTCCGCTCACTCATTCTAACCAACCTCACTCTGAACTTGCAGAACTTCGTTGTCTCAGGTCCAACCCTGACATTGTCATTAAATCTGTTCTCAAGGGCAGTACTGTAATTTGGTGAACGGGCTACTGCATTGATGAGATTGAATGGCAACTTTTCAGTGCTGTTTATCTGCCCCCGGACCACAACTCCACCACTGAACCTCGTATCCCAGATTGTCACTGTCCCTATCTCCTCTAGAGCTCTTCTACCTACCACCACCAAGCTCCCCCATCCCCACCCTCCAAAACCGCACAGTTCGCTTCTACCTCCTATCCAAGATCCACAAACAGGATTACCTTTCTAGACTCATCCATTCAGCCTGTTTTTGTGCCATGGAATTGATTTCTTCCTATCTTGACTTTAATTTCCTCTTCTCCAGTCTCTTTTGACTTACACTGCAAATTGTACCATCTGTTAACCCCCGAATGAGGCTAAACAAACCAGGTGTCTTTAGATCAACAAATTAACTGTTTAATTGGAAAAACTCAATTCTTAAACACAACTAAGATATAAAAGCCCTCCATTGCTTTTCCAATTTCCTGGCTCTAACTGTCCCCATTTCATTATTTACGTTGTTATTAGAACATTACAGCGCAGTACAGGCCCTTCGGCCCTCGATGTTGCGCCGACCTGTGAAACCATCTGACCTACACTATTCCATTTTCATCCATATGTCTATCCAATGACCACTTAAATGCCCTTAAAGTTGGCGAGTCTACTACTGTTGCAGGCAGGGCGTTCCACGCCCCTACTACTCTCTGAGTAAAGAAACTACCTCTGACATCTGTCCTATATCTATCACCCCTCAACTTAAAGCTATGTCCCCTCGTGTTTGCCACCACCATCCGAGGAAAAAGACTATCACTATCCACCCTATCTAACCCTCTGATTATCTTATATGTTATGATCTTGTAGTTTTTTTTCCAGGAAGAATGCAGTGTGCCGTTAAGGCTGGAAAAGGAGCAGTACTGCTTTAAGGTAACAAACTCCAGAGACTGAGTCAAAAATGCATTCTCGTTGCCTGGGATAGAGCCACTCAGGACCAAAGACACGAGATTTATTGTTGCCGATTGATGTTTGCAACTGGTTAAAACTGGCTTTTGGACACAGTTTACAGAGAAACAGACAGGCAGTTGGACCAGCATGTACTGAAGGAAATGAGAGCTCTCTCTTGGTTTATTTAAACCCTATTTATTACCCTCTCAGAATTCTGATGTCAAGCCAGATTAAATTCTTAAAAAGAAAATAACCAGTTCCTTTAATTACTGAACTGTAATTGTTGAAATTCATCGCTGGAGAAGGAAAGCAACACTTCAACTGCTGAATTAGACTACAGACTGTTCTACTGTTGAAGAACCTTTTTTTCCCCCATCGGACGGCTTTGAGGACTTCAAGCAACCTTGGACTATTCCACATCAGAAGATTTCACTTTGGCAGGAGCGTAAATATGTTTCTATTAATGTTTCTATTTTAAATGTTGTTTATATCTTAGTAGTGTTTAAGAATTGAGTTTTTCTAATTAAACAGTTAATTTGTTGATCTAAAGACACCTGGTTTGTTTAGCCTCATTCGGGGGTTAATAGATGGTACAATTTGGCTGGGTCTCTCTTTAATTTGGAAATTAAAAATGATATATTAGGCAATCTGTGGATGGACGGGATTGAATCAACAGTGCGTTTCTTCCACCACAATCAGAATTGTATATTTTGATTGGGGGCTTTAACCTGAGTGGTCAGTCCCGCTGCACCTCCATTCTCCACCAAGGCAGCCTGCAACCACTCAGCTTTTTCCCTGAATGGAGGTCCAACCAGTACCCACCCACCATCAGTCTCCTCTGTTCGATTGAACTTGTTCTTACCTTGAACAATCTCTACTCTGACTCCCCTCGCTTCCTCTATATAAACAGTTTTGCTATGGGAACACGTATGAATCCTGGCTATGCCTACCTCTGTGGGATATGTGGAACATTCTTTGTTCCAGTTCTCAGATCCCCTCCCTCATTTTTTTTTTGGTACCTTTATGATTGTATCGTTGCTGCTTCCTTTACATGGTCCATCTCTGACTCTTACCTTCCATTCCTTAACTTCTCTATCTCCTTTTCTGGGGCTAGGCTGTCAGCTAATATCTACTCTAAGCCCACTGACTCACCCAGCTACTTTGATTACACTCTCCATCCCCTACCCGCCCCCCATCCCGCCACCACCTGGATTCTTGTAAGGACTCTATTTCACTGTCCCAGTTTCTGTATCTCTGTCGCAACTGTTCTGATGATACCATCTTCCAGACCAATACTTACAATATATTTTACTTTTTCCTCAACTGAGAGTTACCTTCCACCATGGTTGACAAAACCCTGACCAGGTCCATCCTATTAGTGATTAATAGATATTTTTCAGGCTGGAAGACTGTTTGTAGTGGAGTTCCCCAGGGGTTCGTGTTGGGACCCTTGCTCTTTCTGATATACATTAATGACCTAGACCTTGGTGTACAGGGCGCAATTTCAGAATTTGCGGATGATAGGAAACTTGGACGCATTGTGAACTGTGAGGAGGATAGTGTAGAACCTCAAAAGGACATAGACAAGTTGGTGGAATGGGTGGACAAATGGCAGATGAAGTTCAATATGGAGAAATATGAGGTGATTCATTTTGATAACATCATGAAGAGACAATATAAAATAAAGGGTACAATTCTAAAGGGGGTGCAGGAGCAGAAGAACCTCGGTGTATCTGTGCATAAGTCATTGAAGGTGGCAGGACAGGTTGAGAGAGTGGTTAATAAAGCATACAGTATCCTAGGCTTTATTAACAGAGGCAAAGAGTACAAGAGTAAGGAGGTTATGTTGAACTTGTATAAGACCTCAGCTGGAATATTGCATCCAGTTCAGGGCGCCACACTTTAGGAAAGATGTGAAAGTATTGGAGAGAGTGCAGAAAAGATTCATGAGAATGGTTCCAGGGATGAGGAACGTCACTTATTAAGATATATTGGAGAAGTTGGGACTGTTTTCCTTAGAGAAGGCTGAGAGGTGATTTGATAGAAGTATTCAAAATCATGAGGGGTCTAGATAGAGTAGATCGGGAGAAATTGTGCACACTCAGGGAAGGATCGAGTAGAAGACAGCACAGATTTAAAATAATTGACAAAAGAAGCAAAAGTGACATGAGTACAAACTTTTTCACACGAGTGGTTAAGGTCTGGAATGCACTGCCTGAGAGTGTGGTGCAGGCAGGTTCAATTGAAACATTCAAAGGGAATTAGACTGTGAAAAGGAAGAATGTGCAGGGTTACAGGAGAAGGTGGGGGAATGGCAATAGGTGAACTGCTCATTCCAAGAGCAGTTGAAGAGCCAGTGCAGACAAGATGGGCCAAATGACCACCTTCTGTGCTGTAACAATTCTGAGATTTCTCACACTTCTGCTCTCACCCCTTCCCCTCCCTTCCAGAACCACAATAAAGTTCCCCTTGTCCTGACCTTCCACCTCACCAGCCTCCACACTCGAAGGATCATTCTCTGCCAAATCCACCACCTCCAGTGTAATGCCATGTATTCGCTGCTCATGATGCAATCTGCTCTACTTTGGGGAGACCAAATGTAGATTGGGTGATCACATTGCTAAACACCTCCATTCAGTCCACAAGCATGAAGATCAGCTTGCAGTCACTTGCCATTTTAATTCACCACCCCAATCCACTCTGACCTCTCTGTCTCAGCCTCCTATGCTGTTCGAGAACCTCAAGGAACGGCACCTTATCTTACAACATGCACTTTACACAGCCTTCTGGACTCAACATAGAGTTCAACAATTTCACCTCATAATCACTGCTCCCATTTTTTTTTGGACAGTAGGTGCTGGTAATGATTCTGCTGTTGTCATTTGCAACTTTTCTAGACCCATGTTTTATTTCTTTTCTTCTCTTATTACCATCCCCTTTTGCTTTGCACCATCATCCCTTTTGTTATTCAAATCACTCCTGCCTTCCAGCTGATCACAGACTTTTCATTTCTTCTCCACCCCACCCCTCCCCTCTTTCTCTGCTCCTGTGCTTGCTTAAAAAACTGTTGCATCTGTAACATTTTCCAGTTCTGTTGAAAGTTCAATGCCCTGAAATGTTAAAAGTTTCTCTCTCCACACATGCTGCCTGACCTGCTGAGTATTTCCAGTATCCACAGTACTTTGTCTTTTGTAAAAGGATCAGAATAGGTATGGGGCACTAAGGGATGAACAAAATAAACTCACAGGTAATGACAGTTGTTACAACCATGGCGGGAGTCAATTCAGTCCTGTCACTCCACAGGTCGCAGCATATTATTAAAGTTTTCCACCCAACCGGAAAACAGCCAAATTAAACACTGTAGTAACCATAAAACACTGACCACCTCCAGGCGCGTATCCATTGTCTCTCGAGATAAGGAGGCCCAAAAGAAAGAATAACCATAAAACAGACCAAAACAGATATCTTTAGACAACAAAAAATTAACTATTTCTTAAAACTAAATATTAAACACTATTAAGATAAACCTATGTCTAAAGACCTTATAAATTCCTATTTTAATCTAATTCCCCCATTCACACACCTACACTCAAAATACAGTAGTTAACTGGTATTAACATAGAAACATACAAACATAGAAAATAGGAGCAGGAGTAGGCTATTTGGCCCTTCAAGCCTGCTCCACCATTCATTATGATCAAGGCTGATCATTCAACTCAGTAACCTGTTCCCGCTTTTGCCCTCTATCCTTTGATCCCTTTAAACCCAAGAGCTACATCTAACTCCTTCTTGAAAATATACAATGTTTTGGCCTCAACTGCTTTCTATGGTAGCGAATTCCACAAGTTCACCACTCTCTGGGTGAAGAAATTTCTCCTCATCTCAGTCCTGAATGGTTTACCTCATATCCTTAGGCTGTGACCCCTGGTTCTGGACTCCCCCACCATCGGGAACATCCTTCCTGCATCTACCCTGTCAAGTCCTGTTAGAATTTTAGAGGTTTCTATGAGATCTCCCCTCTTCTGAACTCCAGTGAATATAATCCTAACTGACTCAATCTCTCCTCAAACGTCAGTCCCACCATCCCAGGAATCAGTCTGGTAAACCTTTGCTGCACTCCCTCGATAGCAAGAACATCCTTCCTCAGATAAGGAGACCAAAACTGCACACAATATTCCAGGTGTGGCCTGACCAAGGCCCTGTATAATTGCAGCAGGACATCCCTGCTCCTGTACTCGAATCCTCTGTAATGAAGGCCAACATACCATTTGCCTTTTTTACCGCCTGTTGGACCTGCACGCTTACCTTCAGCGACTGGTGTACGAGAACACCCAGGTCTTGTTGCATATTCCCGTCTCAGTTTATAGTCATTCAGATAATCTGCCTTCCTATTTTTGCTACCAAGGTGGATAACCTCACATTTATCCACATTATACTGCATCTGCCATGCATTTGCCCACTCACTCAACTTGTCCAAATCACCCTGAAGCCTCTCTGCATCCTCTTCACAACTCACCCTCCCACCCAGTTTTGTGTCATCTGCAAATTTGGAGATATTACATTTAGTTCCCTTATCTAAATCATTAATATATATTGTGAATAGCTGCGGTCCTAGCACCAATCCCTGCGGTACCCCACTAGTCACTGCCTGCCATTCGGAAAAAGACCCATTTATCCCTACTCTTTGTTTCATGTCTGCCAACCAATTTTCTAACCATCGCAATACACTACCCCCAATCCCACGCGCTTTAATTGTATACGCTAATCTCTTATGTGGGACTTTGTCGAAAGTCTTCTGAAAGTCCAAATAAACCACATCCACTGGCTCCCCCTCATCAACTCTACTGTTTACGTCCTCTAAGAATTCTAGTAGATTTGTCAAGCATGATTTCTCTTTCATAAATCCATGTTGACCCTGTCCGATTCTACCACTGTTCTCTGCTATAAAATCTTTGATAATGGACTCCAGAATTTTCCCCACTACCGACATCAGGCTGACTGGTCTATAATTCCCTGCTTTCTCTCTACCTTCCTTTTTAAATAGTGGGGTTACATTAGCTACCCTCCAATCTGTAGTCTATAGAATCTTGGAAGATGACCACCAATGCATCCACTATTTCTAGGGCCACTTCCTTAAGTACTCTGGGATGAAGACCATCAGGCCCTGGGGATTTATCAGCCTTCAATCCCATCAATTTCCCCAACACCATTTTTCTACTCATACTGATTTCCTTCAGTTTCTCTCTCTCACTAAACCCTGTGTTCCCCAACATTTCTGGTATGATATTTGTGTCCTCCTTTGTGAAGGCAGAACCGAAGTATGCATTTAGTTGGTCAGCCATTTCTTTGGTCCCCATAATAAATTCCCCTGTTTCTGACTGTAAGGGACCTACATTTGTCTTCACTAATCTTTTTCTCTTCACATACCGATAGAAACTTTTACAGTCAGTTTTTATGTTCCCTGCAAGCTTGCACTCGTACTCTATTTTCCCCTTCTTAATCAATCCCTTGGTCCACCTTTGCTGAATTCGATACTGCTCCCAGTCCTCAGGTCTGTTTTTTTTCTGGTGAACTTATCTGCCTCTTCCTTGGATCTAATGCGATCTCTAATTTCCCTTGTAAGCCATAGTTTGGCTACCTTTCCCATTTTACTTTTGCGCCAGACAGGAATAAACAATTGTTGTAGTTCATCCATGCGCTCTTTAAATGTTTGCCATTGCCTTTCCATTGTCATCCCTTTAACTAACATTTCCCAATCCATCATAGCCAACTCACGCCTCATATCTTCATAGTTTCCTTTACTAAGATTCAGAACCCTAGTCTCAGAATCAACTACATCACTCTCCATCTTGATGAAGAATTCTATCATATTATGGTCGCTCATCCCCAAGGGGTCTCGCACAACTAGATTGTCAATTATTCCTCTCTCATTACACAATACCCAGTCTAGGATGGCTTGTTCTCCAGTTGGTTTCACAACGTATTGGTCCAGAAAACCATCCCGTATACACTCCATGAATTCCTCCTCTACAGTATTGTGATGAATTTGATTTTCCCAATCTATATGCAAATTAAAGTCACCCATAATTACAGATGTTCCTTTATCGCATGCATCTCTAATTTCCTGTTTAATGCCATTCCCAACACCACCACTACAGTTTGGGGGTCTAAAAGTTAAAGTGGTTAAAAGTGGTGTTTTTAAAAATTAGCTGTTTCTTAAAGAATAAATAAATCTTTGTGGTTACGTTCCTGATGGATGAGGTATTCTAATGTGGAAATAATCAAATGCTACTCGAAGTCTTCACTTGGATTTGATGAAGCAGTTTGTGTTTGATCAGCATTCAAACTCTTTGGCCGCAGCAGTTCCTTCAGCAACTGGTCTCTTAAAAGTGTTCTTTCCTCTTCAGGCAATTAATTTGGCCTGTAGCTCCTTGTAGAATTTCTGCTGAGAGAGAATGACCAGCTTTTTTCTCTTCCGTATGCTTCGCTAGTGAATCTGGTTCAGGCCGCTTTTTTTGCCAGTTTTGCACAATCAAATTGAAACATTATACCATGTGACATCTCTCTCCTGCTGTTGCCCTGGTAACAAAATGCAGCTGTGGCACCCTGTGTCTCAGAAAATCCGAAACTTCTCTCCCTGTCTTAAAGGCACACTGTTTTTAGCAGAGTCTTAATATTTTAATCTGAAGACAAAAATAAGTCTGTGACACAGTGAAATGGCAGAAATATTGAATAATTGCTCAGATTTACCAGGGAGACGACAAGGTGGATCTGACTATAGAAGGAGAGATCAAAAAAGATAAAGACATTTAAGATAAAAATGGGGGGATAATCATTGATAAACTAATCAAACAGAGAAGATAAAACCCCTGGTCCATGCATATTCAAAGAAGTTAGCAAAGAGATAGCAGGCACACTATTACATAACCTATATGTATGAAATATATATTAAAAATTCATTAGAAAAGGGTATCGTACCAGAAGCTCCCGGAGCGGAGTGGAGAGGACCGGAGCGGACCTGTGGGGAGAATGCCAAGAGCGGAGCCTATAAATCGACCACGAGGATCGAGGCCCAGTCTCTTACCTTCCGGGAGCGGAGTGGAGAGGACCGGAGCGGACCTGTGGGGAGAATGCCAAGAGCGGAGCCTATAAATCGACCCTGAGGATCGAGTCCCAGTCTCTTACTTTCCGGAAGTGGAGCAGAGAGGACCGGAGCAGACCTGTGGCGAGTGCTGAACCTATAAATCGACCCCGAGGATCGAGACCCAGTCTCTTACCTTCCGGGAGAGGAGCGGCGAGGACCGGAGCGGACCTGTGGGGAGAACGCCAAGTGCTGAGCCTATAAATCGACCCTGAGGATCGAGGCCCAGTCTCTTGCCTTCCGGGAACGGAGAGCAGTCGAACCTCTTCCAGCCGCCGGAGTTTTGAAAAAAAAAGGCAAACAGTGACGTCAGAGGAGAGCTGCAAGGTGATTGGTTGGTGAGTAGCAGCTGTTAGAATATTTTTTTCAAAATAAGGGGAAAGTTTTTGTTGAAAATAAAACCTCTGGTGATAAGGTGATTACTAAAGTGTTTTTTTTTAAGGACTTTAGATTGAAGTGGGTAGAACAAGGCCCCTAGTATAATTAGAATTTTTTAATTAAGGGAGTAACTAATTAACCTAAGGGTAAGTTATGGCAGGAGAGCTCAGCACTGTGATATGCTCCTCCTGCGCTATGTGGAAAATCAGGGATGCTTCCAGTGTACCTGACGACCATATGCGCAGGAAGTGTATCCAAATGCAGCTACTGGTTACCCACATTACGGAGCTGGAGCTGCAGGTGGATTCACTGTGGAGCATCCGCGATGCTGAGGACGTCGTGGATAGCACATTTAGTTAGGTAGTCACACCGCAGGTAATGGCTGCACAGGCAGAAAAGAGATGGGTGACCACCAGATGGAGCAGTAGGCGCAGGCAGGTAGTGCAGGGGTCCCCTGTGGCCATCCCCCTCTCAAACAGATATATCGCTTTGGATACTGTTGGGGGGGATGACCTCTCAGGGGAAAGCAGCAACAGCCAAGTTCGTGGCACCACGGAGGGCTCTGCTGCACAGCAGGGGAGGAAAAGGGTTGGAAGAGCTATAGTGATAGGGGATTCTATCGTAAAGGGTGCAGATAGGCATTTCTGTGGCCACACACGAGACTCCAGAATGGTATGTTGCCTCCCTGGTGCGAGAGTCAAGGATGTCTCGGAGCGGCTGCAGGACATTCTGAAAGGGGAGGGTGAGCAGCCAGAGGTCGTGGTCCATATTGGTACTAACGACATAGGCAAGAAGAGAGATGAGATCCTGCAAAGTGAATATAGGGAGTTAGGCAGAAGGTTAAAAAACAGGACCTCTAGGGTTGTAATCTCAGGGTTACTCCCTGTGCTACGTGCTAGTGAGGGCAGGAATAGGAGGATTAGGCAAATGAATGCGTGGCTGAAGAGCTGGTGTAGGCGGGAGGGCTTCAGCTACTTGGATCATTGGGATCTCTTCTAGTGCAGAGGTGTACAAGAAGGACGGGTTGCATCTAAACTGGAGGGGGACCAATATCCTTGCGGGGAGGTTTGCTAGTACTACTCGGGAGGGTTTACACTAGTCTTGCAGGGGTGGGGATGGAACCCAAAGAAGTAATCTCTCCGATGAGATAGTTGAGGCAAATGGAGAGGTTAAATCAAGCAAGTCCAGTAGCCAGGCCGGGCAGGGGCAGGACAGGGAGCGTGGAAGGTCTGGTAGGCTAAATTGTATTTACTTTAATGCAAGAAGCCTTACAGGTAAGGCAAATGAACTCAGAGCATGGATCGGTACATGGGATTGTGATATTATAGCTATGACGGAAACGTGGTTGAGGGATGGGCAGGACTGGCAGCTCAATGTTCTTGGGTACCGATTCTTCCAGCGTGACAGAGGTGGAGGTAAGAGAGGAGGGGGAGTTGCACTATTGATTAGGGAGGACATCACGGCAGTACTTAGAGAGGATATCCCAGGGGGAATGTCCAGTGAGGCCATATGGGTAGAACTTAGAAATAAAAAAGGGGTGATCACTTTGATGGGATTATACTATAGGCCCCCCAGTAGTCAGAGGGAAGTGGAGGAGCATATATGTAGGGAAATCACAGATAGGTGTAGGAATTATAGGGTTTTAATAGGTGATTTTAACTTCCCTAATATTGACTGGGACTGCCTTAGTGCTATGGGATCAGATGGGGAAGAATTTGTTAAGTGTGTCCAGGATAGTTTTCTGAAGCAGTATGTGGATGGCCCTACTAGAGAAGGGGCTACACGCGACCTCCTCTTTGGAAATGAGGATGGGCAGTTGGTTGATGTGTCAGTGGGGGAGCACATTGGGACCAGTGACCATAACTCTATTAGCTTCAAGATAGCTATGGAAAAGGATAGGCCTGGTCCTCAGGTTGAAGTCCTAAATTGGGGGAAGGCTAATTTCGATGGCATCAGACAGGAACTCTCAAAAGTTGAATGGGAGAGGCTGTTTACAGGTAAAGGGACGTCTGGCAAGTGGGAGGCTTTTAAAAGTGAGATAGGAAGAGTTCAGGGCTGGCATGTTCCTGTTAGATGGAAAGGCAAGTATGGCAAGTTTAGGGAACCTTGGTTAACGAGGGATATTGAGGGTCTGGTCAGGACAAAGAAGGAGGCATATATCAGGTATAGGCAGCTGGGATCGAGCGAGTCCCTCGAGGAGTATAGAGGATGTAGGACTACACTTAAGGAGGAAATTAAGAGGGCAAAAAGGGGCTATGAGTTTTCCCTGGCAGATAAGATAAAGGAAAATCCTAAAAGATTCTATAAGAGTAAAAGGGTAGCTAGGGAGAGAGTAGGTCCCCTTAAGGATCAGTGTGGCAATCTATGTGTGGAGCCACGGGAAATGGGCAAGGTCTTAAATGAATATTTCTCTTCCGTATTTGCCGTGGAGAAGGTCATGGAAGCTAGTGAGTTCAAGGGAGGGAACACCGAAATTCTGGAGCATATCAACATTACAAAGGAGGTGGTGTTGGAGGTTTTGAAGCGCATTAAGGTGGATAAATCCCCAGGGCCTGACCAGGTGTATCCTAGGATGCTATGGGAAGCAAGGGAAGAGATTGCTGAGGCCCTGGCAGAGTTTTTTGTATCATCGTTAGCCACGGGTGAGGTACCAGAACACTGGAGGATAGCTAATGTTGTGCCTTTATTTAAGAAGGACAGCAGGGATAAACCAGGGAACTACAGGCCGGTAAGCCTTACATCAGTGGTGGGAAAGTATTGGAAAGGATTCTGAGAGACAGGATTTATATTCATCTGGAAAGGCATGGTCTGATTAGGGATAGTCAGCATGGCTTTGTGCGTGGGAAATCATGTCTCAAGAATTTGATTGAGTTTTTCGAGGAGGTGACCAAGAGGATTAACGAGGGCAGGGTGATGGACGTTGTCTACATGGACTTTAGCAAGGCCTTTGACAAGGTCCCGCATGGTAGGCTGGTCCAGAAGATTCGAACACATGGGATCCAGGGTGAGCTAGCAAATTGGATACAAAATTGGCTTGGTGATAGGAGGCAGAGGGTGGGTAGTGGAGGGTTGTTTTTCAGATTGGAGGCCGGTGACCAGTGGTGTGCCACAGGGATGGGCCCCCTTTTGTTTGTCGTATATATTAATGACTTGGATGTGAATGTAAAGGGCATGATTAGTAAGTTTGCAGATGACACCAAAATTGGTGGTATTGTGGACAGTGAAGAAGGTTGTCTAAGGTTATAACAGGATATAGATCAACTGGGAAAGTGGGCAAGGGAGCGGCAAATGGAATTTAACAAAGACAAATGTGAAGTGATGCATTTTGGGAAGTTAAACCAGGGCAGGACATATACAGTGAATGGCAGGGCCCTGGGGAGTGTTCTTGAGCAGAGAGACCTTGGGGTTTAAGCACATGGTTCCCTGAAAGTGGCAACACAGGGTGGTGAAGAAGGCATATGGCATGCTTGCCTTCATCAGCTGAGGCATTGAGTACAAGAGTTGGGACATCATGTTACAGTTGTACGTAACGTTGGTTAGGCCGCATTTGGAGTACTGTGTGCAGTTCTGGTCGCCGCACTACAGGAAAGATGCGATTAAGCTAGAGAGGGTGCAGAAAAGATTCACAAGGATGTTGCCTGGTTTGGAGGGCTTGAGTTATAAAGAGAGATTGGATAGGCTGGGTCTGTTTTCCCTGGAGCGAAGGAGGCTGAGAGGGGACATGATAGAGGTATATAAAATTATGAGAGGCATAGATAGGGTAGATAGCCAGAGTCTGTTTCCCATGGTAGGGGTGACTAAAACTAGAGGGCATAGATTTAAGGTGAGAGGGAGGAGGTTTAAAGGGGATCAAAGGGGTAAATTTTTCACATAAAGAATAATGGGTATCTGGAATGAGCTGCCTGAGAGGTGGTGGAGGCAGGAACAGTAGGGACATTTAAGAGGCATCTGGACAGGTACTTGAATGAGCAAGGCATAGTGGGAAATGGAATTAATGCAGGCAGGTGGGATTAGTATAGATAGGCATTATGGTCGGCATGGACGCGGTGGGCCGAAGGGCCTGTTTCTATACTGTACGACTCTATGACTCTAAGACTGTTGGATTGCTAATGTGATTCCTGCACTAAAAAGGGGAGATGGAACAAGTCCAGGGAACTATAGACCAGTTAGCTTTACGTTAATGGTAGGAATGATAATTGATGTCATGGAAAAAGTGTAGAAACTGGAAATATATAATAAAGAATAGTCAGCGTGGATTTCAAAGGGAAGGTCATGCAGAACTAATAGCAAAAGTAGACAATGGTAAATGATAGATATAATATATTTAGATTTTTTTTTTTTTAAAAGACCTTTGATAAGATTCCACATAATAGATTCATGATTAAGGTCAGAGCAGAATGAACAGAAGCTGGCTACAAAACAGAAACAGAGAGTAGGGGTTAGGGGTAGTTACTCAGACTGACAAAGGTGGGAAGTAGTTTTCCACAAGGATCAGTGCTGGGATCACTGTTCACCATTTACATAAATGAACTGGATTTTGGAATCAGAAGTACAACTTCAAAATTTTGATGCAATACTAAACTGGGTGGTACAGCTAATACTGAGGAGAACTGCAACAAAGTACAAGAAGATATTGATAAACTTGCACACTGGGTGTGTAATTAGCAAATTAATTTCAATATAGATAAATGTGAGATGATGCATTTTGGTGGGAAGAATAAGGAGGTCACATACTCATAGAATGATTAAAGCACAGAAGGAGGCCATTCAGATTTTTCCACTTTATATGTAGATTAAAATCACCAATGATTACTGCTGTCCCTTTATCACAAGCACCCAATATTTCTTCTTGTATACTTCATCCTGCATTATGGTTACTGTTAGGGGGCCTGTAGATCACTCCCACTAGTGACTTCTTTCCCCTACTATTTCCTCCCACATGCCAAAGACTTGCAGGTTGATAGGTTAATTGGCCATTATAAATTGCCCCTAGTATAGGTAGGTGGTAGGGAAATATAGGGACAGGTGGGGATGTGGTAGGGATATGGGATTAGTGTAGGATTAGTATAAGTGGGTGGTTGATGGTCGGCACAGACTCGGTGGGCCGAAGGGCCTGTTTCAGTGCTGTATCTCTAAACTAAACTAAAAAACTAAACTATTCCTCATCTCCACCCAAACCGACTCTACATCCTGATCTTCTGAACCAAGGTCATCTCTAACTATTGCACCAATGCCATCCTTGATTACGAGTGCTACCCCATCACCTTTACCTAGCTTCCTATTCTTCTTGAACATCATATACCCCTCAATATTCAGAACCCAATCCTTGTCATCCTGCAACCATGTCTCCTTAATGGCTATGAGATCATACTTATTTACTTGAATGTGTGCTATCAGTTCATCTACTTTGTTATGAATGCTATGTGCATTCAGATACAGAGCCTTTAGAGAGATACAGCACTGAAACAGGCCCTTTGGCCCACAGAGTCTGTGCCGACCATCGGTCATCCATTTATACTAATCCTACATTAATCCCATATTTCCTACCACATCCCCAACTTCCCTCAATTCTCCTACCACCTACCTACACTCAGGGCAATTTACAATGGCCAATTTACCTATCAACCTGCAAGTCTTTGGCATGTGGGAGGAAACCGGAGCACCCGGCAGAAACCCACACAGTCACAGGGAGAACTTGCAAACTCCGCACAGGCAGGACCCAGAACCGAACCCAGGTCGCTGGAGCTGTGAGGCTGCAGTGCTAACCACTGCGCCACCCTGTTTGGTTTTATTTTTTTTTGTTATCTTTGTAACATCTTGTCTTGACTGTTGGTGTGTTATTAGGTTTTTTCTCTCTGCCCCTTCCTACCATTCTCTGACCTTCATTTCCCACATTACTATTCTGCTCTCCTGCCTTGACTCTACCCCTTGGTTTGCTACCTCTACGGGCTTGGTTCCTCACCCCGCTTCTTTAGTTGAAAGTCCTCTCTACTTCCCTAGTTATACAGTTTGCTAGAACACTGGTCCCAGCACAGTTCAGATGCAGACTGTCCCAATGGTATAGCCCCCACTTTCCCTAGTACTGGTGCAAGTGTCCCATGAACTGAAAACCCACTTCTCCCACACCAGTCTTTGAGCCACATATTCATTTCACTAATCTTATGTGCCCTCTGCCAACTGGCATGTGGCTCAGGTAATAATCCAGAGATTATTACTCTTGAGGTGCTGTTCTTCAATTTGGTGCCTAGTTCTTCATAGTGTCCAAGCAGAACCTCTTTCATAGTCCTACCTACATAGACTTCCTTCTTGTTGGACTGGAAACATACTGATCAAGAAAATTCTCCTGAACACACTTCAGAAACTCTTCACCCTCTCTGCCCTTTACACTATTACTATCCCAGTCTATATAAGGATAATTAAAGTTCCTATTATCACTATGTAGTTTTTTTTCCACTTCTCTGTAATTTCCTTGCAAATTTGCTCCTCTATATCTTACCCACTATTTGATGGCCACAAAGAATACACCCAGTAGTGTAATGGCACCTCAAATGTAACCAAACAGATTCTGTCCTTGACCCCTCCAGAACATCCTCTCTCTTCAGCACTGTAATACTATCCTTAATCAATACTACCACCCTCCTCCTTTCTTTCCTTCTGTTTATTTCCTGAACATCTTGTATCCAGGAATATTTAGTACCCAGTCCTAACCTTTTTTGAGTTTGGTCTCTGATAGTGTCACATCATATTCCACTGTGGCTATCTGCATCTGCAGCTCACCAACCTTATTTGCCACACTTTGTGCATTCATATGCACTGTAAACCTAATTTAAACTATATTGCATTCCCTCTTAGGCTGACCCCACCTAATACCTTAAAATTTCTTACTTTAGTTTTATTTGTTTCTCCCAATCCTTCATGCACCTTATTTCTCCTCTCTAATGCTACGTCCTCGTGTCCATCTCCCATCCAATTTAGTTTAAACCCTTCCCAACTAAAGGCCGGCTACCCGACTCAAACCCGACGGGACCCGACAACATGTGTCTGGTTCGGGTTGGGTTGCACTTCCGGGTCCAGCAGTCGGGCTCAGGTCGGGTTGGGCCAGGTCGGACACGCTCTATTGTAACTGCAGATAAGTTGCTCCACTGTTAATCTAATTTTTGGACTAGATAGGTGGTTTTGTTACAGTTATTTTAAGCTTGTGCAGACAAGCAACAAAGTGAAAAACGGAAGATAGGTTAACAGATGGTCGGGTCGGGCGTGGGAAAAAAATGGAAGGACTCGGGACGGGTTGGACTTGGAGTTGGATGTGGTTCTGTTGGGCTTGGGTCGGGTTTCATTTACAGACCCGAGCCGGCCTTTATTCCCAACAGCATGAGCCAATCACGACGTGAGGACATTGGTCCTGGCTCAGTTTAGGTGCAATCTGTCTGGTCTGTACAGGTCCCGCTGCCTCCAAAACCGATCCCAATGTCCCAGGAATCTAAAGTCCTCCTTCTTGCACCATCTCTCCAGCCACACATTCATCTACTCTGACCTTCTATTTCTATACTCACTAGCGCGTGGCACTGGGAGTAATCCAGAGATTACTACCTTTTGAGGTCCTGCTTACCAGTCTCTTTTCTAGCTCCCTAAAATCTGCCTGCAGGACCTCATCCCTCTTTCTGTCTAGGTCATTGGTACAGATATGGATCATGACCTCTGACTGTTCACCCTCCCCCCTCAGTGCTGTGCAGCCGCTTAGTGACATCCTTGACCCTAGCACAAGGGATACAACATACCATCCTGGATTCACGTCTAGAGCTGCAGAAACACTTGCCTGTTCCCCTAACTATTGAATCCCTGTCAATTGCTTTCCCAATCTTCCTCTTGCCCTCTGTACAGCTGATCTTTCCATGGTGCTGTGGTCTTGGCTATGGCTGCACTCCCCAGAGGAACCATCACTCTCACCAGTATTCAGAACTGAATATTGCTTGCAGAGCAAAATGCACTCAGGGGACTCCTGCACTAGCCTCCTGGTCCTCTTCGATTGTCTGGTGGTCACCCATTCCCTCTTTGCCTGTATTCTCTCAAGCTGCAGGGTGAGCACATCCAGAAACATGCTATTCACATAGCTCTCAACATTGTGATGTACCTCAGTGAAGCCAACTGCTGCTCAAGCTCCAAAATCCAGAGCTTGAGTTCCTCCAGCTGATGACACGTCCTGCACACATAGTTGTCCAGGACATGAGAAGTGTCCTGGAGTTCCCATGTGGAACAGGATGTGCATTCCACAGGACTGAGATGCCCTGCCATGCCATTATTTATTAGACTAGCTGAACTTTAACAGAAATAAAGACTTATTAAAGAATATTTTTTTTTAAACTCACCAGCTACTTACCAATCAGCATCTCAGCACCTTCCCTTGTGCTGACATCACTTTTATTTTTTTCTTTAACCTCACTCCCTAACGTTCATGCTCCCTCCAGGCTCTGGCCACTCTGCTGCTCCACCCACAAACTCCTTCAGTTTCACTCACCTTACTTCTGGGCTCTCCGAACTTGTTAAAGAAAGAAATTACTTCCTGTTCACAGCCGATTTACTCACCCTCAGAGCTCCAGCTGTGTACTCACTGTGACATCATTGTTGACGTCACTATCAATTCTGAGAATCCTCTGGTGTTTGTGCCTAACAGCTCCTCCGTTGGTGCTCCTCATTGACTGGGGATTCTCCCTCATTGCCGCTCATTTTTAAACTGGCTGGGCTCCTCCCTCTGAGCTGTGTTGGCTGGGGATGCTCCCTCACTGCCACTCCTTTTCAAACTGCCTGGTCTCTTCCCTTGGTGCTCCACCCTCACCCCTTGGCAAATAAATCTATATGGATTATAGGAGAAAGGGATCTAGGGTACATATTCATTAATCTCTAAAAGTATCAACACAGGCTGATAAGGCCATTAGAAAAACAAATAAAGCACTAGGGTTAATTTCCAGATGGATAGAATCGAAAAGGAGAGCAGTTATGTTAAACTTGTATAGAATATTGGTTAGACAACACTTGGAGAACTTGGAACACGTTCTGGACTCCATATTTTTTTAAAAAAGGATATACTGGCACAGAACAGCATTAGCAGAATGTGGACAGAAAAATTATCAGCCACAATTTAATTCCAAGAATGGCGCTCAAAGAAGGAATAGACTAAACATAACAGACCAAATCTTGCTGTAGCAAGGCATCTAATAGCATTTGGCACTCGAGTGAACAAGGCAAGCAACTGTGTTTCTTCTTAACCAATTTGATTGAAGGATTTTGAAATTAACAGCACAAGAACAGAGAAGGAAGTGTAAATCAGAATGGGTCGTCAATACAATGTCAAATCAGGTACAGGAAGAGAAATAGAGAGGGAAGGAAAGATTAGATTGAGAAAAAAAAAGGAGACAAAGGAAAAGGTTTAAAATTTTACATTTTTCAATCCCCAACAATTAAAAGAAGAAATGAGGCTCCACGCATGTAATAGTTGATTTCAGTGCCACAGAGGCTTTTTTTAAAGCATTAATTAACCCTTATCACATTTTTAAAAGGATATTTAAACTGGATTGGACAAGATTAACTTTGTGGCAAGTTTAGTTGATATCTACTGTGAAAATACAGCAACTTCACGCATTTCACTGGTGAACCAGACAGCGAGATGCCATTTTCGTGAAAATAATGGTGGAACCTAAACAAATATTGGGTGTAACTGCGCATCTGCCCCTTGCCTGAAGTTGCTGTACCTTTTGCACATAAATAACAGCGAGTGCCATTAGGTTCACCGTTAATTTGACAGGAAAATCTGAGGCCTAGTGTGCAGACTGCATTCTATAGAGCTGACCTGTTGAATGGACTGTTAGATGCTACAACTTTGGATTCAAAGCTCGTGTGTTTTTTTTCTGGGACGGTCATTTACCAGAAATGAAACCGAAACCTCCAGAGTTCCGGAAAGGCAAAACTGGTCCAAACAAGTTTGAAACGCAATCTTATGATCAGAGGTGTGACCAGAGACATGTGACTGGAGCCCAGGTTTCAGTTTAGAAGAATATTCTGTGGTGGGTGAAAGCTAAAAAAACAGCCATCTGTTATTTTTAAAGAGAGAAGCTGTCTTGGGTTACTGGCACCAGTACTGGGGAAGGAGAGGACTGTTTCGTTGGGACAGGCTTCATTTGAACTATGCTGGGACCAATGTCCTGGTGAATTGTATAACTAGGGTTGTAGATAGGACTTTAAACTAATTAGTGGGGGGGAGGGTTCAATTGAAGGGAAGTGTAAAAAAAATCAAAAAGAAACGAGAGCAAAGGTGCTGGGTAGTGAAGAGGTGAACGGTAATCAAAGTGCGATAGGAAGGGGCAGAAAATATAAGCAGAAGAGTGCAGCAGAAATTAGAATCAGAATGAGTAATAATGGCAAAAAGTCAAAGCTTAAGGCTCTTTATCTGAATGCACGCAGCATTTGTAACAAGATAGATGAGTTGATGGCACAAATAGAAATACATGAATATGACTTGATAGCTATTACGTGGTTGCAGGGTGACCAAGACTGGAAACTCAATATTCAAGAGTATGCGACATTCTGGAAAAATAGGCAAAAAGGAAAAGGAGGTGGAGTAGCTTTGTTAATAAAGGAAGGTATCAGTGTGGTGGTGAGTAGTGATATAGGTGCAATAGATTGTGACATGGAATCAGTTTGCATGGAAATAAGGAATAGCAAAGGGAAGAAGTCACGGGTGGGAGTCCCGTGATCTAACCTCCACAATTCTCTGGGGTAAAGAATTCCAGACATTCACTACCCTCTGAGAGAAGAAATTCCTTTGCATCTGTGTTTTAAATGAGTGTCCCCTTATAGGGGAAAACTGCTATATAGGCCCCCGAAGAGTTGCCTCACTTTAGGACAAAGTATAAATCGGGAAATAACGGAGGCATGTAAGAAGGGCGCTACAATTGTCATGGGTTATTTTAATCTGCATATTGACAGGACAAATCAGTTTGGCAGAGGTAACATGGAAGACAAATTTGTAGAGTGCATCATAGATTGTTACTTAGAGCAATGCAATGCAGAACCTACCCATGAACAGGCTATTTTAGATTTAGTAATGTGGTAGGATTAATAAGAGATATCGTAGTTAAGGATACTCCAGGGGGTAGCGATCACAACGTGGTAGAATTTCAAATTCAGTTTGAGGGTGAGCAACTCGGGTCTCAAACCAGTGTCCTCAACTTAAACAAGGGCAATTATGGAAGTATGAAGAAATTGATGTCTAAAGCGGGCTGGGAAAATAGACTCGGGAAGGTCAGTGGATGAGCAGTGGCAGACATTTAAGCAGATATTTCATAACGCTCAGCAAAAATTTATCCTGGTTAAAAAGGAGGACTCGATAAGAAGGATGAACCACCCATGGTTAACAAAGGCGGTCAAGGAGAGTATCCAATCAAAAACTAAGGCATACAAAGCAGCAAAAACTAGTGGGAGGCCAGAGGATTGGGAATTTTCTCGGAACCAGCAGTGATGACTAAAAAGCTAATAAAGAGAGAGAAAATTGATTATGAAAGTAAATTAGCAAGAAATATTTAAAAAAACAGCAAGAGCTTCAACGGGTATATAAAAAGAACGAGAGTAGCTAAAGTGGGACCCTGGGAGGATGCAACTGGAGGATTGATAACGGGGAACAGGGAAATTGTAGATAATTTAAATCAATATTTTGCAGTGGTCTTCACGGGTGGAGGACACTATAAACATCCCATAGCTATCAGATAAGCAAGGAGCTAATGGGAGGAAAGATCTTGTAACAGTCTCTATCGCGAGGGACAAAGTGTTTGACAAATTAATGGGACTAAAGGCAGACAAGTCGCCAGGACCTGATGGCCTGCATCCAAGGGTTTTAAAGGAAGTGGTTGCAGAGATAGTGGAGGCATTGGTCGAAATATTCCAGAACTCACTGGATTCCGGGAAGGTCCCAGTGGATTGGAAAACTGCTACTAAGATGCCCCTGTTCATGAAGGGAGGGAGACAAAAAGCAGGAAACTATAGGCCAGTCAGCCGAACATCGGTCGTTGGGAAAATGCTAGAGTCCATTATTAAGGAAGAAATAGCAGGCGTTTAGGAAAGCTTAACACAATCAAACAGAGTCAACATGGTTTTGTGAAAGGGAAATCATGTTTGACAAATTTGCTAGAGTTCTTTGAGGATATAAGAAGCAGAGTTGATAAAAGGGAACTGGTAGATGCAGTGAATTTGGATTTCCAGAAGGCATTCGATAAGGTGCCACATGAAAGATTATTGCACAAGATAGGGGCTCATGGTATTGGGGGTAATGTATTAGCATGGATTGAGGATTGGTTAACTCACAGAAGACAGAGAGTCGGGATTAATGGGTCTTTTTCAGGTTGGAAAGATGTAATTAGTGGAGTGCCACAAGGATCAGTCCCAGGGCCTCAATTATTTACTTATATTAACGACTTGGAGGAGGAGGCAGAGTGTAATACATCCAAATTTGCTGATGATACAAAAATAGGTGGGAGGGCATGTTGTGATGAGGACATAAGGAACCTGCAAGGGGATATAGATAGGTTGAGTGAGTGCGAAAAAACTTGGCAGATGGAGTTTAATGTAAGAAAGTGAGAGGTCATGCACTTTGATAGGAAGAATCAAAAGGGAGACTATTATTTAAATGGAGACTCCAAAAAAGTGCAGCACAGCGGGATCTGGGTGTTCTTTTGCATGAAACACAAAAAGTTAGTCTGCAGGTGCAGCAAGTAATTAAGAAGGCAAATGGAATTTTGGCCATTATTGCTACGGGGTTGGAGTTTAAAAATAGGGAAGTCTTGTTACAACTGTACAGGGTGTCGGTGAGGCCGCACCTGGAGTACTGTGTACAGTTTTGGTCCCCGTATTTAAGAAAGGATATACTGGCATTGGAGGCAGTTCAAAAGAGATTCACCAGGCTGATTCCTGGGATGAACGGGTTGACTTATCAAGAATGGCTAAAAAGGTTAGGCCTTTGTTCATTAGAGTTGAGAAGAATGAGGGGTGATCTTATTGAAATGTACAAGATTCTGAGGGGGCTTGACAGGGTAGATGTTGAGAAGATGTTTCTACTAGTGAGGGAATCTCGAACTAGGGGACATAGTTACAGAATAAGGGGACACTCATTTAAAACACAGATGCAAAGGAATTTCTTCTCTCAGAGGGTAGTGAATGTCTGGAATTCTTTACCCCAGAGAATTGTGGAGGTTAGATCACTGAAAGTATTTAAAGAGGAGGTAGATAGATTTTTGAAACATCGGGGTGTTGAGGGTTATGAGAAGCTGGCAAGAAAGAGGAGTTGAGGTCTGGGGCAGATAAGCCACAATCTTCTTGAATGGCGGGGCAGGCTTGAGGGGCCAAATGGCCTACCCCTGCTCCTATTTCTTAAGTTCCTACAAGCTGGGAGCTGTTGGTTTGTTAAAAAGACAGGCTGCAGGCTGAGGAAATTGGACTCAGAGCTGACCATTGGCAAATAAGGCTTAGAGCAGCTTTCTTTGGTGACTTAAAGAGTTATCAGTGGAACCATGCCATCAGGGCGGTTGTGGGCGAGGCCAAGGTTGTTCGACAGGTCACAAGACCAAATTGTTAAAGGGAAGATTGCATCGCTCGCTATCAACTGGACTTCATTACTCCCGTATCTGCATCCTGGATGACAGGACTTGGAAAACTACCTGAAGAAGTTCCTGATTTTGGGACTGTTCAGCATCCTCTTGCTGATAGGACTGCTCAGAGAATTCATAAAGATTATCTTTGTTGCATCTCATAATTAATGTATAGTTGGTTGGCTGGCTGGCATCCTTCCATCTATGAAAGGTGATGGACACGCAGAAAACAATCCATTTAGGTGGGGTGTCTTCTCTTGGTGCACCTTTGTTGATGGCTGTGAAGGTCAATCCTCGAGAGGCAGGTTCTGCCACAAGTGCTGCATGTGAAACTGCCAAGTGACGCTATGAGTTGTTCTTGACATTGGTGCCTGTTGCCAAGCTGCTGTAGTAACTGGTCATCATGCTAGTGCACACCAGTCCACAGGATGTGTCGCCATTTTCCTCTTTCGCTAGGTAGTGACTCCCAGGTGCAATAGTCGACATTTAGGGCCTTCATGCCACACTTGCAAGCATCCTTGAAACGGAGCTTTGGGTGCCCCACTGGTCGTCTGGCCCCAGCTACCTCACCATTCAGAAGGTCCTTGGGCACGTGACAGTCTTCCATCCTGCGGACGTGTCCAAACTACTGAGGCCGCCTCTGTTTGATTAGGGACAACAAAGCTCTGCCTTTGAGAGGACTGCAACATTTGTGATTTTGTCTTGCCAAGGTGACCATAATGCGCCGCAGACATTAAAGATGGAAATTATTGAGCTTCTTTTCCTGGTAACTGTAAGTCATCCATGTTTCACAGCTATACAGCAAGGTGCTGAGAACATGGGCCTTCTAAACCATGAGCCTGGTCCTAAGGGTCAGCTTGGTGTTAGTCCATGTGTGTTTCACCAGTTGGCCAAAGGTGGTAGCTGCTTTCCCTATGCGTGCATCGAGCTCTGCATCAAGGGACAGATTGTCTGTCACCGTGGAACCAAGGTAGCAGAATTTGCTAACCACCTCCAGTGGGGTGTTACTTACTGCGATCAGGGCAGAGATGCAACACCTTGTCCCATGACCATGGTTTTCTTGATGCTTATAGTCAAGGAGAACAAGTTACAGCACAGGAGAGACAGTCCATGAGTCTTTGTAGCTGAGTTTCCATCTGAGCGACTAGCACAGCATCATCAGCGTAGAAGAGTTCTCTGATCAGGACGTGATGTTTTTTGTCTTTACTTTCAGCCTTGATAAATTGTAGAGCTTGCCGTCTGATCTAGTGTCCAAGTAGACTCCTTCCATATCTGCAAGGAAGGCGAAGGTCAGGAGCATGGATAAGATGATGCCAAACAGAGTGGGGTCTGGGACACAACCCTGTTTCACTCCATTCTCTTTTCTGAAGCTTTTGGAAGTGCAGTGTATGTTGTCATGGAAGGAGCAGATGTGACAGAGGAGCTTTCATGGACAGCCAATTTTTTCCAAAATCTTTTGTGGAGCCCTGCTCTGCTGTGTCGAATGCTTTAGTGTGATCTACAAAAATAAGGTAAAAGGGTACACTCTTGTTCCCTACACTTCCCTTGTAGCTGGTGTACAGAGAAGATCATATCCACAATAGATCTTCTGGTACGGAAACTGCACTAGGCTTGTGGGCTCACTCAGTCTGCAGGTAAATGGAGTCATTCAAGCATGACCTTCGCAAAGGCCTTCCCCGTGATGCTAAGGAGTGAAATGCCCCTGTAATTGTTGCAGTCTCCTCTGTTGCCTTTGTTTTTGTATAGTGTGATGATTTTGGTATAACCTATATATGTATGTATATAGTAGACTGTGATTTAACTGTTAGTTCATGTTTAAGTTAAGTTGATTTTGGTTTAAGTAGTAAAGTAAAATTTATAAAAGTGAAATCTTGTCCGTTTGGCTTTTTTGTTTCTTAATTGGGGTCAGTCAGTGGATTCAATTCTTTCTATGGTGAATCAGATGTTTTTAGTCTATGCAGATACAGGAAAATTAATTTGATGAAAGGTTGATTAAGATGAGAGATTTACGTTAAGCTATCAGTTTTAAATGTAAAGTGAATTTATGTATAGTTAGTGATAGAAGCTAGTGATAGTTAGGGTAAAGCACATGTAATTATGGGTTGGCACAGATGAGAAAGAAACTAGATATTCAAGCTGTAGGTACACATTAAAATTTACACCCCATGTCATTGATATACTAAAGGTTCATTTGTTAGGATTTTGCAATACTATATTTAAGTAATCTTGGTAACTGTGTCATTGTTAATTTTAATGGATATTATTCAAGATTGATGGGAAGCTGGGGTAAATTAAACAGCTGCTGCTGGCAGAATCAGAGATTTTTAAGAGAAAGAAAACTGAAGAAACTTTTAAAAATTGCAAATCTATTTTCTGAAGAAAAAAGATTTAGTAGATTGATACTTTATGCACTAAGCTTTATATATCATGGTGTTGACATGCGATTATAATAGTTTTTCAATTCATTAAGTTCTGTGCATCACTTAATTTGTAATTAAGTATTGTAATAGTTTTAGCTGATTCGGTCTGGACCTGAATGTAGTGTTTCTGCTTATCGGAAGAGACTGAACTGAAGAAATAGGGAGATGCAATTTTGATTGTTCAATTCAGCTCAGGTTATCTGTAAAATGTGAACTTCCTATTTGTAAAAGACAAGGTTTGTTCAGGGGAAATGCAGAACAAGAGTTGAAATAAGAAAACTGTTTTAAAAGCAAAGAAGTCCACTTATATTATGGTGCTGAGTGGCCAAATGAAGTGACGGGTTGCTAATTTATTATGCTAAAGAGGCAAAGGTTCAAATGTCAGACCTGTCAATAGCACAGTGCTCAATGTTTATTGTTGCATTGTATCTATTTGGTTAAAATCTCTGAGCACTTAATTCACCAGACAGCATTTCAAATATTCAAATCTCTCCTTACGATAGTCCAGTCCGAGCAGAAAAGAACGAAAATGCCTGACTCTTACCAAATCTTTGGAGCAAGTTTGGGACACAAACAACATTACAGAGGTAGAATGTTAATTAGTATGTGACAATGCGATTCTTCCAGCCATGTGAAATATCATTATTGTACTCACCTCTTGACGACTCCACTGGTATTGCTGGAGTTTGCAAAATTAGCCCAGGTGCATTAGGCAAGGGGGTGGAAGGTTATCACAGGTAGGTGGAAATGTGGAGTAATCAGTTCAGCCATGAACTTATCGAATAGCGGAGCAGGCTCAAAGGGCCGAGCATCCTACTCCTGCTCCTAATTCGTATGATTGTATGTTCTATAGACTAGTGTTAAGGAATTACAGTAGACCCACAGCCATTTGACTGCAAATACAAAAGCAGTCCTGCTTGTAATGAAAACTCTAAAAAAAAAAACTTGCATTTATATTGTGCCTTTCAGAACCACCGGACATCTCAAAGCACTTTACAGCCAATTGAGTACTTTTTGTCATGGAGTCACTGTAATAATGCAGGAAATGCGGTAGCCAGTACGTGCACAGCAAACTCCCACAAACAGCAATGTGATAATAACCAGATAATGTTTGTGATGTTGATTGAGAGATAAATATTGGCCAAGATACTGGGGATAATTCACTTGCTCTTGTTCAAAATAGTGCCATAGGTTCATTTACATCCACCGGATCAAGCGGATGGGGTTTCGGTTTAACGTCTAATCCGAAACTGGTACCTCTGACAGTGTAGTGCTCCCTCGATACTGCACTGAAGTGTCATCCTTGAATTTTGTGCTCGAGTCTTGGAGTGGGACTTGAACTTGGAACCTTGTGACTTAGAGGCGAGAATGCTACTAACTGAGCCACAGCTGACACAAATATTAAAATATAGAAATATAGTAGACCTTTATACAAGTCATTTTGAAAATCTATCTGCAACCATGATTACATACAATACTAAAATAACCCAAAACAGGAACAAACATTACTGGACTCCCTGGAGGTTTAGAGGTCAATATATCTGCTTACGCCAGATCAGGAAGGTCCTAGGTTTTATCTGTGATCTGTGCTGAGTTAGCTGATCGTAGCTTTTTAAAAATGTCATTCATGGGATATGGCGTCGCAGGCTAGTCCAGCATTTATTGCCCATCCCTAATTGCCCTTGAGAAGGTGGTGGTGAGCTGCCTTCTTGAACAGCTACAGTCCTTGGGGTGTAAGTACATCAACAGTACTGTTAAGAGGGAAGTTCCAGGATTTTGACACAGCAACAATGAAGAAACAGCAATAAGTTCCAAGTCAGGGTGGTGTATGGCTTGGAGGGGAACTTGCAGGTGCTGCCCTTGTCTTTCTAGGTGGTAGAGGTTGCAGGTTTGGAAAGTGCTGTTGAAGGAGCCTCGGTGATTTATTGCAGTGCATCTTGTAGATGGTACACAGTGGTGAAGGGAATGAAAGTTGAAGGTGGTGGATGCGATGCCAATCAAGCAGACTGCTTTGTCCTGGATGGTATCGAGCTTCTTGAGTATTGTTGGAGCTGCACCCATCCAGGCAAGTAGAGAGTATTCCATCACACTCCTGACTTGTGCCTTGTAGATAGTGGACAAGCACTAGGGAGACAGGAAGTGAGTTACTCATTGCAAAATTCCTAGCCTCTGACCTGCTGTTGTAGCTACAGTATTTATGTGGCTGAGCCAGTTCAGTTTCTGGTCAATGGTAGCCCTCAGGATGCTGGTAGTGGAGGATTCAGCGATAGTAATGCTATTGAACATCAAGGGGAGATGGCTAGATTCTCTCTTGTTTGAGATGGTCATTGCCTGGCACTTGTGTGATGCAAATGTTACTTGCCACTTATCAGCCCAAGCCTGGATGTTGTCCAGGCCTCACTGCATCTGGACATGGACTGCTTCAGTATCTGAGGAGTCGCGGATTGTGCTGAACATTATGCAATCATCAGCAAACATCTCCACTTCTGACCTTATGATGGAGGGAAAGTCGCTGATGAAGCAGCTGAATGTGGTTGGGTGTTAGACACTACCCTGAGGAACTCCTGCAGTGATGTCCAGGGACTGAGATGATTGGCCTCCAACAACCAAAACCATCTTCTTTTGTGTTAGGAATGATTCCAACCAGTGGAGAGTTTTCCCCTGATTCTCATTGACTCTAGTTTTGCTAGGGCTCCTTGAATCCACATTGCCTTGATGTCAATGGCAGTCACTGTCACCTCACTCTTGAGTTCAGCTCTTTTGTCCATGTTTGGACCAAAGCTGTAATGAGGTCAGGAGCTGAACGGCCCTGGCGGAACCCAAACTGAGCATTAGTAAGCAGGTTATTGCTGAGCAAGTGCCACTTGATAGCAGTCGACGATCTCTTCCATCACTTTACTGAAGATTGAGAGTAGACTGATATGGCGGTAATTGGCTGGGTTGGATTTGTCCTGCTTTTGGTGTATAGGACATACTTGGACAATTTTACATATTGCCATTGTTGTAGCTGTACTGGAGCAGCTTGGCTATGGGCACAGCTAGTTCTGGAGCACAAGTCTTCAGTACCATTGCCGGAATGTTGTCAGGGCCCACAGCCTTTGCAGTATCCAGTGCTGCTACTACTGGAGGAATTGGCCAAACCTCCCCACTGCTAATTGCTATCCAGGACCCCATACTGAAAGCGAGCGCATATCAAAATATATCTTGGACAGGATTAGCTTAGGTGACATCTTTCACAGCCAACAGTTTGGTAATCTGTACCGTCAAGATCATGGGTGACATACGGGAGGAAGGCTAAAATCTCCAGAACTGTACCCCAGCATCCTTTTAATACCTTAAGAATGGGAGAGAGTTGGAGGGAACAAGGAATAAATTATGTCCCTTCAAAAAACACAAATTGACAGGTCTGTAAAAAAAAAGGAAATAAGACAATCCTGGATTTTATAACATAAGTATAACACTTGCATACAGAATATTTCAAAATGCAAGCATGCTCAAAAGGATACACAAAACTAATTTTCTGTAAATTAAGTTTATAATATAAAGTCAACTAAGAGTTAAAGTTTGAAAAACAGAACAACTTTGATGCACAATATTCCTGATGTATTTTCATGCAGAAATAGACCACATTGGCTTTAAAAGGTTTGTGCAGAAAATGGCCTATGTAAACTTCCACAATATCTTGCTGTATTCAAGGCTATTTGTATTGTTACGACCAAGGTGGAAGGAGTGCAATGTTAATTCAGACCCACTTCTCCACAGGTCACAACATATCAAATTTTCCCACTTACTGAAACAGTCAACTAGATACTCTATTTGTCCCCAGAATAAAGCATACCAACCAGGTTTCTTTATTAAAAAACAAAATTATCTGATTATAAAACCAAGTCTTAACCTATAATGAAATAAATATATACGCAAATTGAAATATTAAAGCCCCGTATTTTCTATCCCAGCCCACACGCACATACCCATACATCCAAAAACTGGTTAACGAGGGGAAAAAAAGAGATTTTTGTTTACAGCTGTTACAAAGAAATAGAAGGAGCAAAAAAAAATTTGGGGCTGAGAAGCGGATATGGAAATCCTTTGTTTTGGTGAGGTGTCCCAAATTCGAATAGGTGGCTGCCATTAGGAATCTTTCCAGGTGAGGTTGATGAACAGTCTGTTTGGGTAGGCTGTCAAAAAAATTCAGCTACGGAAGGCTTCACATAGGTCTTCCAAGAGGTGTGCAGCAACAGAGGTTTCAGTACTCACACATTCGATGCAAAGTTCTTTTGAAGATGCAAAGTTTCTGCAAATATTCAGGAATTCATCAAAATACGAGACAAGAGTGCAACTTCATACAGGCTTTTGCTTTTCAAGAACAGGGATTCTTCAAAGAGAGGTAACAGTGGTCTGAATTTTCTTCTGATGCTGGCAGGTCAATATGCCAATCTCCAACTGTCTCCTTTAGTCCAAAACCCAGCTGGCTTTAAACAGTTCAAAGTGAAACTAAACATTTCTTTTCAGGCACGTCCCATGATAATCATAAATTCTGACTTGTCACAACACAAAATAGCTCTTAAGTCAAACCCCCCTGTTACGATTACTTGAAATCACATGCTTTCCAGTAAAAACTTGGTTACTGATCAACCTTTTGTTGAACTTCCTTTTAAAAAAAAACATCCAAATTTCAGCCTCTTCAGTTTTAAAATACAGATTCCATGTTTTAACAAAAAATATGGAAATTCTCGCAACAGTATCCATGTCCGAATGCTGCTCAACAACATCCACTTGTATTTATATAGCACCTTTAACATAATAAAATCCTCCAAGGTGCTTCACAGAGGCATTATAAAGTGATATATAACACTGAGCCACATGAGTTATTAGGGCAGATGACCAAAAGCTTTATCAGAGGTAGGTTTAAAAAAAAAACTCTTGCATTTATATAGCACTTTTCATGACCATCAGATGTCTCTAAGCACCTTACAGCCAATTAAGGTACTTTTGAAGTGGTCACTGTTGTAATGTAGTAGACGCGGCAGCTAATCTGTGCACAGCAAGCTGCCATGAACAATGTAATAATAACCAGATAATCTATTTTTGTTATGTTTATTGAGGGATAAATATTGACTAGGACACCAGGAAGAACTCCCCTGCTTTTTTCCAAAATAGTGGCCTGGGATCGTTTACATCCACCTGAGATGGCAGATGGGGCCTTGGTTTAACATCTGACCCAAAGACAGCACCTTTGGCAGTGCAGCACTTCCTTAGTACATCATTGGATTGTCAGCCTTGATTTTTGTGCTCAAGTCCTGGAGTGGGACTTGAATCCATAATCTTGTGACTCAGAGGCGAGTGTGCTACCAACTGAACCAAGGCTGACAGGAGTGTCTTAAAGGAGAAAAGCAAGGTGGAGAGGTACAGGAAGGGAATTCCAGAAGTTAGAGCCTAAACAGTAGCCACCAATGATGGAGTGATTAAAATCAGGGATGATTAAGAGGCTGGAATTAGAGGAGAGCAGGTATCTTGAGGGTTGTGGGGTTAGAGGAAATTGGAGAGATAGGGAGGAGCCAGACCATGGAGATTTGGAAACAAGGATGACAATTTTTAAATTGAGGCATCGCTTAACCAGGTGCCAATGTAGGTCAGTGAGCACAGCGGTGATGGGTGAACAGCACTTGGTGAGAGATAGAATACGGACAACAGTTTTTGGATGACCTAAAGTTTACAGAGGGTAGAATGTGGGAGGCTGGTCAGCAGTGCACTAGAATAGTCAAGTTTGAAGATACAAAAAAGGCATGGACAAGGGTTTCAGCAGCAGAAAAGCAGAGGTGGGGTGGAGACAGGCAATGTTATAAAGGCAGAAATAGGCGTTCTTAGTGACTAAGCAGATACGATGTTGAAAGCTTATTCAGGGTCAAATATGACACTGAGGTTGCAAATGGTCTGATTCAGCCTCAGACAGTTGCCAGGGATAGGGCTGCAGTCTGTGGCTAGGAAGCTGAGTTTGCAGTGAGGACTGAAGACGATGGCTTTAGTATTCATAATATTTAATTGGAGGAAATTTCTGCTCATCCAGTACTGGATGATGGAAAGGAGTCTGACAATTTAAAGACAGTGGATGGGTCGAGAGAGGTGGTGGTGAGGTAAAGCTGGGTGTCCTCAGTGTAAATGTGGAAACTGACATTGTGTATTCAGATGATGTTGCCGAGGCAAGCAGACAGCATAATACAGAATGTTAAGCTCCAAAGTATTTATTTATAAATGGGAGCCATTACTTGTCAAAATTGATGAGCTAACATTGTACTGCTTTCAAATGAAGCAACTGCTTTTTATTTGTTTTGTGACACTTTTGCCACATCTTAATATATCAATGCAATCTAGATCACCAGAATTAATTTAGGGAGAGACCTTTACACACATTCTGCTTTCAATGCACCCCAAAGCTTTAGCCAAGACCACCAACTCCAGTTAACACCATTGTTTTTGTTCCCCTCCTTTGATGAGCCTGCAACTTTAGGAAGAAAGGAAATTGGAAATAGGTATTAAAATTGAACTTACTGTTTAAAATCTTTGTTACGCTCACGTAAAATGCAGCGATTGAAAACACAAGAATTCAACCTGAAGTATTATTAAAATGGACTTTTAAAAAAGTGAATAATGTGCTTCAAAACGACCACCGAAGGTCAAAAGACCTGGTCTTATATATTCAAACTGTCTACTGTCTGGCAAGGACAGAAGAATACATTCAAAAACTAAGAAATGTCAATTACACCCATCAAGAGACATTTTTGAATTGAATGGACTTTTCTGAAACAAAGGAGGTGTGAAGTAGCCACATCTAGGGCCACTGTCAATTACCACGGGGAGAAAGATCTATGTCTCCCATGAAGAGGCAAGATGTGAGACTTTTAGCTTAAAAAGTAGCTCTCGGGAGGGAGGGGCAGTGAGCGTTAGATCAGCATATCGAGAGAGAGAGAGCAAGCGAAGACAAGACATTACCAAAACCTGTCCAGCTGGGAGGTGGGAGAAAATCCAGCAAGAAGGTGCCCTGTTGTGAGTTCTGCACTTCAACTTGTGCAGCAGAGAACTGAAAGTGATCCCGTCTTCAGACTGAAATTTCAACCAACAGAGAAATCTGCAAATAACCCAGGCCTGCGACTTTAAAGAAGAAACTGACCTCCGAGAAGATTCAACAGGTTACCGTGAACCCTGGAAACCTACCTCACCTCAAGCCCCTTACCTCTTTTCCTCTCCATCTAGATTGGGCGTGCGCGAGTGAATGAGTGTGCAGTTGCGACCATTTCAGGAGTGAATGTTTGCTCAATAAATAGTTAATCTTCTGTTTTAAACCTACAAGAAAACCTGTCACTGTTGTTTACTTGCCAAATAAAACACAAAGGGGTTAAACCCTAATAACAAAAACACTTGCTGCAGCCAGGTGGGAGTTGAACAGTGGGAACCACCCACATCCCTCACCACGTCGCTGTAACAAACTGGGGGCTTGAAGCCACGATCGGAACCATCGGATAAACAAGAGATTTGAAAATGGGAGGAAAATTGACCTCTAAAATTGTGGAAAAGTAACCAAACAGGTTTTCTTGTATTCTACTGGTTTTTCTCTACGGTGCTAGAAACAAAAAAAGAGATGGCCACGTTTAAAGTTAAGGAGTTTGTACAGCAGGGAGAGATATCCCATGATAAGTTAAATAAATTAAGTACTGAAGATTTAAAAAGCTTAGCTACAGAAATGGGAAGCACTTTCAAACAAAAAGCAAAGAAACCTGAAGGGAAGAGTCCAGCTAACCATTTTAAATTTACCCCTGAACCAGAAGCAGAAAACCTCAAATTGGAGTCTGAAAAGGTAGCTCTAGCTAGAATTCAGTTGCAAAGAGAGGGAATGCAATTAAAAAAAGGAAAAGGAGGAGAATTTCAGCTTCAAAAGGACAAGGCAGAGAGAGTGTTTCAACTTCAAGAGGAAAGAGAGTTTCAGTTGAAAAGAGAGGAAGTACAATTGCTGTGGGTTGAATTACAAAGGCTTCAAGCCCAAAATGAAAATACCACCAGCCACTCAAACCTTATTCCCAATTCAGAACAAAACTTAGATGTATTGAGACATTCAGACTAGTGCCAAAATTTAATGAGGAGGCGGTTGAGTCATAATTTAACTCCTTTGAGAAAATAGCTTCCAGTCTAAAACGGCCGAAAGAATTTTGGACTCTCCTCTTACATGGCAAGTTTGAGAGTAGGGCTCGTGAAGCTTTTTCTCTTATCAGAAGCAAATTCCTCTGACTATGAATAAACTAAAACTGCAATTCTAAATGCATATGAGTTAGTATTTGAAGCATACTGACAGAAATTCATACACACCAGGAAAAAACTTACAATGAATTTGAAAGAATCGAACATATGGCTTTCAATCGCTGGATACAATCACTCAAGCTAGAACCCTCATATGAAAATGAGAGAAGTGATATTGTTGGCGGAGTTTAAAAATAGCATCTCAGTTAATATAAGGACCCACATTGAAGAACAAAAAGTTCCAAGGGTAAGAGAAGCAGTAGAAATGGCCGACGATTATAAGTTAATACACAGACCTTGAACTCAGAATAAATTTGGGTCTAGTAGCTCTTACAGTCTAGGGAGAGTTAGCAGGGGTGCAGATTAAGCAGAAATGGGCTCGAGGAAAAAAAGAAGAGTAGGGAAGGAAAACCAGATCAGCCTCCAACTTTTAAAAGGAACCCAGGTGATAAACCAGTAGGGACATGGCCAATGTGTTTCCACTGTAGGAAATCTGGGCATGTCCAAGCAAATTGTTGGTATTCCAAACAACCAACAGGAGGCACTGCAGTCAAGCCAATGTCCGTAGCTATGAAAGGAGTAAGCATGTGTTCCACATAACCCAAGAACAAAGCATATACCAGAACTTTTTACAAAAAGGGAAGATGACTCCTTTTGTATCCCAGGCACCAGGCAAAAAGATGCCATCCTCAGGGATACTGGTTATTTTGAAATACAACTGGCAGGCAAGTTAACAGAAATGCCGCCCGAAAGCAGAACAAATACCACAGTATTGATAAAAGGGCTTACTGGCAAATGCTTGAAGGTTCCATAGAACCATAGAATATTTATGGCACAGAAAGGCCATTCAGCCCATCGTGTCCATGCTGGCTGAAAAAACTAGCCACCCAATCTAATCCCACCTTCCAGCAGCTGGTTCATAGCCTTGTAGGTTACAGCACTTCAGGTGCATGTCCAGGTACCTTTTAAATGAGTTGAGGGTTTCTGCCTCCATCACCATTCCTGGCAGTGAATTCCAGATACCCACCACCCTCTGGGTGAAGAAGTTTTCCCTCATGTCCCCTCTAATCCTTCTACCAATCACCTTAAATGTGTGCCCACTGGTAATTGACCTCTCCACTAGGGAAAACAGGTCCTTCCTGTCGACTCTATCTAGGCCCTTCATAATTTTGTACACCTCAATTAAGTCACCCCTTAGCCTCCTCTGTTCTAAGAAAAGCAACTCTCGCCTATCCAATCTTTCCTCATAGCTGCAACTTTCAAGCCCTGGCAACATTCTTGTAAATCTTCTCTGCACTCTCTCCAGAGCAATTATGTCCTTCCTGTAATGTGGTGACCAGAACTGTATGCAGTACTCCAGCTGAGGCCTAACCAGCATTTTATACAGTTCCAGCATTATATCCCTGCTTTTGTATTCTATACCTCAGCCAATAAAGGAAAGCATTCCATATGCCTTCTTCACCACTCTATCTACCTGTCCTGCCACTTTCAGGGACCTGTGGACATACACTCCAAGGTGCACTTCTTCTACCCCTCTCAATATCCTCCCGTTTATTGTGTGGTTCCTTGCTTTGTTTGCCCTCCCCAAATGCAAAACCTCACACTTCTCTGGATTGAATTCCATTTGCCACTTTTCCGCTCACTCAACCAAACCATTGATATCATTCTGGAGTCTACAGCTATCCTTTTCACTACCAACGACACAAACACTTTTAGTGTCATCTGCAAATTTCCCAATCATGCCTCCCACATTTAAGTCTAAATCATTTTTACCACAAACAGCAAGGGACCCAACACTGAACCCTGTGGAATGCCATTGGAAACCACTTTCCATTCGCAAAAACATTCATCGACTTCTACCCTTTGTTTCCTGTCACTGAGCTAATTTTGGATGAAACCTGCCACATTCCCCTGTATGGGCTTTCATTTTACTGATCAGTCTGCCATGTGGGACCTTGTCAAATGCCTTACTAAAATCCATGTAGATCACATCCACTGCACTAATCTCATTAATCCTTCGTTACTTCCTCAAAAAACTCAATAAAGTTAGTAAGACGTGACCTTCCCTTGACAAATCCATGCCGACTATTCCTGATTAATCTGTGCCTTTCTAAGTGGCAGTTTATCCTGTCCCTCAGAATTGATTCTAATAATTTACCCACCACCAAGGTCAGACTGACCAGCCTATATTTGGCTTATCCTTCGCACCCTTTTTAAACAATGGTATAACGTTCACAGAACTCCAATCCTCTTGGCACCTCGCCAGTATCCAGTGAGAATTTGAAGATGATCCTCAGCGCATCTGCTATTTCCTCCCTGGCTTCCTTTAACAAACTGGGATGCAATCCATCTGGCCCTGCCGATTTATCCACTTTCAAGGATGTCAGACCCTCGCGTACTCACTCTCTCATTATGCTTATCGTGTCTAATATTTCACACTCCTCTTTAACTACAATGTCTGCATCAACCCTTTCTTTTGTGAAGACAGAAACAAAAAACTCATTAAGAACTCTGCCCTCAGCTTCTGCATCCATGCATAAGTTTCCTTGTACATCTCTGATAGACCTTACCCTTTCCTTAGTTATCCCATTGCTCTTAATGTACTGATAAAACATCTTCGGGTTTTCCTTGATTTTACCTGCCAATAATTTTTCATGTCCTCTCTTTGCTTTTCTAATTTCCTTTTCTACTTCACCCCTGCACTTTCTATACTCCTCTAGGCTTTCTAAAGTATTAAGTTAAAGTTTACCTACAGAGTAAGTTAGTCACCGGGGTAGTGATGGTTGGGGTCATTCCGAGCTTACCAATGCAGTATCATATTCAGAGAAGTCCACAGAGACTAGAGAAACGGAGGGAAACACAAAACTCTGCACAGTTACAGAGGGCTGAGAAAGTCCCAAAAGTCCCACAGGGGGGCGATAGGGCCAGTAAAGATTAAAGAGGCCAAAGGAACGCCTGTAGAATTTAAAGAGGCCAAGATGGAGCCAGTAGAATTTGAAAAGGACAAGGTAGAGCCAGAAGAATTTAAAGGAGCTGAGATAAAAGCAGCAAAAGTTGAAGGAAAAGCACCAGTCATATGGTTATCTAAAACCTTCTGTAAAGATTTAAATAGTGTTACGACAGAGTTTGGAGGAATGCACTGTCTTTCTCTAGTTCCACTACTCCACTGGTCACAACATATATTTAAATGTTTTACCCAGTTACCAATATGGCCATTAATCTGTATTAGTTTCAGAAAAAAAATCTGCCAACCAGGTTTCTGTAATAAACAAAATTGTTGATTTATTATAAAACAAGACTTTTTCAACAAGAATACAATGCTTAACAGTTTGAAATATGAAATTATAAATATCTTTCTAAAATAACCAAACACACACACATATATGCACACCGGTTAAAGAAAAAATAAAGAAGCTTTCCCTGCAGAGATCAACTTTACAAAAAAAAACACTTTGGCCAAATAATTGTTAATTCTTGAAGAAAAAAAAGGATATGAAATGTTCTAGATGACTTTTGGTCTGGCGTCCTGATGCACATAGACAGGTATCACTGGGATCTTTGCAGAAGCAGTTCGTTCAGATAATGTTGAGAAGTCTTCCAGAAGCTTCTCAGGAGAAATTCTGCATCAGTTTCTCCAGCTCTCACACTGGATTCTCATTGTTTGTTGAAGAAGTGAAACAGGGTGGGTTGGTTGCTTCTCTCTCTCTTTCTGCAGGCTGCAACCCCAACTGAATGCAAAACAATCCAAAAACAAAACTCCTGACCGCCATAAATCCAGACATGTGGCTTCACTAAATCCAAACAGTTCTATAGCCCATAACACTCCGGCTGTTTATTTAGCTTAAGACATGTGACTTGCAGAATTTTTTTTTTAACGAAGTCTCAAGCGTCCTTCCAGTGACCTTTTTTAAAAAAAAGTCTAGACATCTTCAAGTATTTTCCACAGTCTTTGAAACACAAGTCCTCAAAAAAACTAATTCTGGAAGCACCTTCATGACAACAGAGACAAGGAAAGTTCCCAAACAGGCAAGCCAAGAGTGAGGGAGATGCCTCACCTAGCTGAATTGCTACAGGGGAGTAGAGTGGAAGCTGGACAATCACCTGCGGGCAGTAGTGTCCCAAAGGATGTGGGGCAGATTTGAGCAAAACCCATCCCTGAAGTCAAAGGGAAGGGAAGGTAAAATATCTTGAAGTAAGCAACATTCGTGAAAACCATCAGAAAACTAAAAGTAAGGTTAGTGTGGGTGTTCCCATTGAAGAATCAAAGGGTCAGGTTCTAAATCCAGAGCTAACTGAACCCAGCCAAATAGATTCAGAACTCACTAATGACAAATGCAGGAGGAGAACCCAGACGCCTCACAGGTGCTAAAAAATATAATTTATCACCCACTATCACGCTCGAGATAAGAATTATCAATGTGCCAGAACCTGAACTATTAAACCCATGTGTTGTGGAAACAGCAGTTAAGGGGGTTAAGGCCTGTACAGACTGTGGAATTTGCAAACAACCAAGAACAATGCAGTAATGGAAATGTGCATATTACAAGCCTTGAAACAGAAAAAGTGTCGCTCCCAAAGTACTGCAAACAGTTGCTAGAGAAATCCAACCTAGTTTCGAACCACATAGCTGGGATTTAAAAGTGGTAATCAGATTTTTAAAAAACAAATTTTCTACACAGAAGCTTTCCTGGGGAAAAACTTCAACACCTAAAAAAAGAAAATTCAATTATATGTGCCTCATCCAAAGAAAGGATGTAAAACTCAAACTTGAACAAAAAAATGGCTTTTACAGACAATGCCAGCTGTAGCAGTTGTGAGATTGAGGTGTGCATCATGTGTGCAGTAGTCTGACCCCTATTCCTTCCTACCGTCTTTCTTTCTAAACCAAAAAAAACATAAAAATGAAATCAAAGAAATAAATTTTTTTCCCTTTTGGGGGAGGTGTTACGCTCATGTAAAGTGCAGCAATTGACAATACAAGAACTCAATCTGAAGAGTTATAAAATTGGACTTTTCATTTTAAAAAGTGGACAATATGCTTCAAAATGGCCAAAGGTCAAAAGACCAGGCCTTGTATATTCAAACAATCTTACTATCTGGCAAGGACAGAAGGATACATTCCAAAGTTAAGAGGTGTCAATTACACCCATCCTGAAGCCACCGAATTGAATGGGTTCTTCTGAAATAAAGAAGGTGTGAAGTAGCTACTTCCTGGGCCATTGTCTGTCATGAGACAGAGGAAGATCTATGTCTCCCAACAGAGGCAAGATGTGAGAGATTTTGAGCTTAAAAAATAGCTCTCTGGAGAGAAAGAAACAAGGAGGACAAAACATTACCAAAACCTGTCCAGCTGGGAGAAAATCCAGCAAGAAGGTGCCCTACTGTGAGTTTGACACTGCATCTTGTGCCGCAGAGAACTGGAAGCGATCCCATCTTCAAACTGAAATTTCGACCAACCCAGAAATCTACAAATAAACCCAGGCGTGCAACATGAAAGAAATTGACCTCGGATAAAATTCAACAGGTTACCGTGAACACTGAAAATCTACCTCACTTCAAACCCCTTACCTCTTCCTCTCTATCTCTTATGTGTTTGCATGTGAGTGAATACGTGTATGGGTGTGGCTGCGACCATTTCAGGAGTGAACAATTGCTCAATAGTTAATCTTCTGTTTTAAACCTAGAACACCACCTGTCGCTGTTTATTTGACAAATAAAACACAAAAGGGTTAAAACTCTTAACAAAAACATTTGCTGCAGTCAGGTGGGAGTTGAATAGTGGAGACCAGCCACACCCCTCATCACATGGCCTTAACGTCTTATATAATAGTTTCTGTCGGTCTGCACTTTTCTGAAAGGTTGGTGGGCGATTCATCACTCAGCAGAAAGTTCATCAGTCCCGTTTTGCACTGCGACGGAGGCAAATGAAAACTTGAGATATCAGGTACAGTGGATATGTTCAAGGTTTTCACACATGCAGAGAGAGGTGAGTTTCGTATGCACTCACGATACTAACATTGAGACACTGAAGTAAAATTTAATCAATGTAATATCAAATAGAGAGACTGAGGTTTAATATAGCCAATATATTATAAAAGAGAGAGACAGAGGTAAAATATAATATAAAATGGAGAAAGACTGTAACGTATAATCAATACAATACAGGGATCACAGATGAATACCTATTTTAAAAATAGGAAACTTTTGTTGGGTTTGTAGGCCTTGGTTTGTGGAGGGTTTTGTAAGGGCCAGTGAAGTTTTGCAGTTGTGGGCTGAGGCGAAAATATAAAACAGAGACTGAGGTAAACTTTAATCAATGTAATATCAAAGAGAGAGAGATAGAGATAGAGAGACTGAGGTTAAATACAGCCAATCTTACATAATAGTTATGTCCAATTTTTGATTGGTTGGTGTGTGGAGCCTGGCAGATGTCTTGCTTAATGGCCCCCGCCACTCTTACTGGGCTCTTGACAATGACGGGGGTATGGGGGGGGAGGGGGGGGTGGTGGGGGGGCAGTGAGAGGAAGGAGAAGGGTGAGGAAAGGCATGGGAAGGGGGAAAACAGAATGGTGAGGAAGGGGGTGGCAGTGGGACAGCCTGGAAGGTGTGGAAAGTCATGGGAAAGGAATGGGAGTGCAACAGCCTGGGAGTTGTGGAATGGGAATGGAGATGATGTGAGAGGGATGTAAGGGATGGGTATGGCATGGGAAGGACGGCATGGATGGAGATTTAAAGAAGGAATGTTGCAATTATACGAATTTCACCACAAATGTTTTGCAGGTCTCTGCTAGATGTTTATAATTGCCAATCTCATACTCACTACAAGGATAGCTTGTATGAGAAGTAGAAAATGGCACACTGGTGTAAAGCAGTTGGGAGAGTTCTTCTAAGATTGGGGTAGAGTGGAAGTAGCTTTATTATCCAATTAGCTCATAAAATGCCTGACCTGATCCTGGTTGCTGAAAATGGAAGCATTTTCATTTTGCCATTGACATGCCACTTACAGCAACATAGTATTTATTTAAAAAAAATTGAAAACCATCAACTAGTCACCATAATCTTGTGCTTAATGCTTGAATGTTTCAAACCCATTAAGATTAATATGAAGTGACAAAAATGGTTATGATCAGATGGGACTTTTCACCAAGTCATTGTAAAAAAGTATTTTTGACAGTGACTAGCCATAGTTGGCTGTATTTGAACACAAGGATTTGGGTTGATTCAGAAAATTTGATTAAGATTATTTTCTCTCTCTTCCTTTTCTCCCAAGTGACCATCCCCTCTGCAAATCTTTTACATGCCTTATTGTATAACCTGCTTTGTTCCCCTAGTGGCTAAGCTTATTTAAGCCACTAAGTTGCTTAGCCGCACAGACTAATCTATGCTGAATTCAGTCAGGGTAGCTATTGGGCATCAAAATTGGCATTTGTGACTGTGTTGAGGAAGGGAAAACAGCCAGTGTTTGTTGCTCAGAAAGAGATGGGTGAAGAGATCAGGTTCAACTATGATGTCTTCCACTGTCAGTACACAATACGCTCATGCATCAAAAATGGCCACTTGGATGAAGAACCAACAATGAGTTATGGCTATAGAACTGTATAACAACAAGCAACAAAAAAAGAGGGAGAAAATTGACAAAAGGCGAGAAACAAAATCTTCAATCCACAAAGAGCAGGGTAAATCCAACCTGACTAATTACTGCCCTATCAGTCTATCTATCATCAGCAAAGTGATGGAAGTTGTCATCAACAGTGTTATAAAGTGGCACTTGCTCAGCAATAACCTGCTTACTGATGCTCAGTTTGGGTTCGACCAGGACCACTCAGCTCCTGACCTCATTACAGCCTTGGTCCAAACATGGATAAAAGAGCTGAACTCCAGAGGCGAAGTGAGAGTGACTGCCCTTGACATCAAGGCAGCATTTGACCGACTATGGCATCAAGGAGTCCTAGCAAAATTGGAGTCAAGGGAAATCGGGGGAAAACTCTCTGCTGGTTGCAGTCATACCTAGCACAAAGTAAGATTGTGGTGTTTGTTGAAGGTCATCATCTCAGTCCCAGGACATCACTGCAGAAGTTCTTCAGGGTAGTATCCGACACCCAACTGCTTCATCAATGACCTTCCCTCCATCATAAGGTCAGAAGTGGGAATATTTGCTGATGATCGCACAATGTTCAGTGCCATTTGAGACTCTACAGATATTGAAGCAGCCTGTGTCTAGATGCAGCAAGACCTGGACAACATCCAGGCTTGGGCTGATAAGTGGCAAGTTACATTCACGCCACAAGTGCCAGGCAATGATCATCTCCCCTTGCCATTACCATCATTGAATCCCCCCACTATCAACATTCTGGGGGGTGGGGGGGGGGGGGGGGGGGGTTACGGTTACCATTGACCAGAAACTGAACTGGACCAGCCATATAAATACCATGGCTACAAGAACAAGCCACAGGCTGGGAATTCTGCAGTGAGTAACCGACCACCTGACTCCCCAAATCCTGCCCACCATCTACAAGGCACAAGTCAGGAGTCTGATGGAATACTCTCCACTTGCCCGGATGGGTGCAGCTCCAACAAAACTAAAAAACCTCGATACCATCCAGGACAAAGAAGCCTGCTTGATTGGCATCCCATCCACCATCTTCAATATTCACTGCCTCACAGTGGCAGCAGTGTGTACCATCTACAAGATGCACTGCAGCAACTCACCAAGGCTCCTTCGACAGCACCTTCCAAACCTGCGACCTCTACCACCTAGAAGGGCAAGGGCAGCAGCTGCATGGGAGCATCACCACCTGCAAGTTCCTCTCCCAGCCACAAACCTTTCTGACCTGGGAACTATATTGTCATTCCTTCACTGTCGCTGGGTCAAAATCCTGCAACTCCCTTCCTAACAGCACTGTGGGTGTACGTACACCACATGGACTGCAGTGGTTCAAGGCAGCAGCTCACCACCACCTTCTCAAGGGCAACTAGGGATGGGCAATAAATGCTGGCCTAGCAAGTGACGCACACTTCCCGTGAAAGAATAAAAACAAATGTCATCAGCAAATTTAGTTACCATACATTGGTCCCTTCATTTAAGTAATTGATGTAGATCATAAATAGTTGAGGCCCCAGCACTGATCCCTGTGGCACTTCAATAGTCACATCCTACCAACACAAAAATGACCCAATTTATCCCAACTCTCTCTTCGCTAACCAATCCTCTATGCATGCTAATACATTTCCCCCATACCATGAACTCTTATTTTGTGTAACCTTTGATGTGGCACCTTATTGAATGCCCTTTGGAAATCAAGTACACCACACCTACAGGTCCCCCTTTATCCACCTTACTTGTTACTTCCACAAAGAACTCTAATAAATCAGTCAAACATAATTCCCCTTTCACAAAATCATGTTGACTCAAAATCATATTACGATTTTCTAAATAACCTCCTTGATAATGG
This sequence comes from Heterodontus francisci, assembly GCF_036365525.1. Lineage (NCBI taxonomy): Eukaryota > Metazoa > Chordata > Chondrichthyes > Heterodontiformes > Heterodontidae > Heterodontus > Heterodontus francisci. The sequence goes on from NC_090380.1 coordinate 53,471,088, forward strand.
ATTCTAGCATTTTCTCTGACAGATGTTGTTAACTGGCCTATAGTTTCCTACTTTCTGTCTCCCTCCTTTCTAGAATAGAGGTGTTACATTTGCTATTTTCCAACTGCTGGGTCCTTTCCAGAATCTAGGGAATTTTGGAAGATCACAACTAATGCATCTACTCTTTCTGCAGCCGCTTCTTTTAAGACCCTAGGATACAGGCCTGGGTCCTGGGTACTTGTCAGCCTTTAGCTCTGTTAGGTTTCCTGGTGCCTTTTCCCCGATGATTGTGATTGTTTTACGTTCTTCCCTCCCTTTTACCTTGTGTCTCAAGTATCTTTGGGATTTTTTTGTGTAGACAGTCAAGACCAAAACAAAATAGCTGTTCATCACTTCCGCCATTTCCTTGCTACCCATTATTAAATCCCCAGACATTTTCTCTAGAGGACTAACGCTCACTTGAATTACTCTTCTCCCTTTTAAACACGTGTAGAAACGCTTACTGTTTTTATACTTGTAGCTACCTTTCTCACATACTCTAATTTCTCCCTTTTTTCTTTCTTTGCTGCATTTTAAAATCTGTCCAATCTTTAATCATTAAACAACTGGCTTTCTGAAATGTAATAAGCCCCAGTTCCCTGCTAAAAACAGGATATTAAAATGGCGTCCCAATACGAGTAAGTGGCTGCCTTGATCTACCACTGATCTTCACAGAATTGTATGTATGCTTTTTCTTTCAATTTGATCATATCGTTAAACTTTCTTAGTTAGCCACGGATGGTGCATCCTTCTCAGTCTTTCTCACCAGAATATATCTTTACTGAGATATATGAAATATTTGCCACTGCTTCTTTATTGTCCTATCTCTTAACCTAAATTCCCAGCTCACTTTGGCCAAGTCTTCATCCCCTTGTAATTGCCTTTATTTAGGTTTAAAACACCCACACTTCTCATCCTTAAACTGAATGCGAAATTCTATCATGTTATGATCACTGTTACCTAGAGGCTCCTTTACTATGGTCATTAATTAGACCTGTCGCATTGCACATTACCAGGTCTAGAATAGCCTGTTCCCTGGCTGGCACTAGAATATGCTGCACTCCATATCTAAGGAGGATTGGAAAATTGTGGCTAGACCTTCAGGATTTCCACCCTTCCCTCAGCAACCGAGGATTCACCCCATCTGAGCATTGCCAACCGTTTTATTTTTATCCTTTCCAACTTGGCCACTCCCTCCACCCTTTACTGAGACACTGGCAGAATTTTCTTCTTTAGTGAAGACAGATGCAAAATAGTCATTTAGTATCTCAGTTATACCCTCTACCCCCATAAGATTTCCTTTTTGATCCCTCACCAGTGCCAACCTTCCTGTGACTACCTTTCACTATTTGTATGTTCATAAAAGACTTTTGGGCTCTCTTTTATGTTACCTGCTAATCTTACTAATTCTGGCCTCTTGAGCATCACTGATTTTAATCGCTCCACTATCGGTGGCTATGCCTTCAGTTGCCTAAACCCTGGAATACCCTCCCTACACCTTTCTCCATGACTTTCCTCCTGTAAGACACTCCTTAAAACCTACCTCTTTGACCAAACCTTTGGTCATCTGACCCAATCACTTGTTGCTCGGTGCTATATTTTGGTTTATAATGCTCCTGTAAAGCACCTTGGGACGTTTTATGATGTTAAAGATGCTATATAAATACAAGTTGTGTTGTAAACTCTGCCCCTCATTTCCTTTTCCAGTGCTCCCCTGTACTACTCATATGCAGCTTAGTTCTCTACTCAATTATGAGCCCAATATTTATCATACTCTTGCTTTTTGTTTTCATTTTAATCTACATCTTTAGTCATCGGAGGAGCTCTAACTTTGGATGACTAAAGATCCAAAGTACTTTTAGGTCATCACAAATAGAATTTTATAGATTTTTTACATATCAAAAACATTATACTAGCAGAGACCCACAAAACATTTACAATGAAATTAGTATCTTTATTGCAACATTACTTCTTTAAATCTATGCCACTCCATCCTTCCCATTCCTTTCATCCCTCTCATATCATCCCCATCCTAGCCCCTTCTTCCTAAGCCATCCCTGTTCCATACCTCCCAGGCTGTCCCTGCCCCCCATGTCATTGACTCCACCCCCATGCCTCTTCCCCACCCCACCTCCCATGCCTTCCCTCACAGTCCCCCCCCCCATGCCCACCAAATCAAGCTGACAACCAATCAATCAGAAAATGTGGACAAACTGTAATATAAAAGATTGGCTATATTTAACCTCAAGTCTCTATTTGATATTACATTGATTAAATTTAACCTCGTCTTTCTCAACTTTATATTTCACTGGACCTTACAGGATTCCACAAAACCTACAAACCCAACAGAAGTTGTCCAATCTTATTGCACAAGATAGGAGCTCATGGTATTAGGGGTAATGTATTAGCATGGATTGAGGATTGGTTAACTCACAGAAGACAGAGTCGCGATTAATGGGGTTTTTCAGGTTGGAAAGACGTAACTGAGTGAAGTGCCATAAGGATCAGTCCTAGGGCCTCAATTATTTACTATCTATATTAATGAATTGGAGGAGGGGGTAGAGTGCAATATATCCAAATTTGCCAACGACACAAAAATAGGTGAGAGGGCATGTTGTGATGAGGACATGAGGAATCTGCAAAGGGATTATAGATAGGTTGAGTGAGTGGGCAAAAACTTGGCAGATGGAGTTTAATGTAGTAAAGTATGAGGTCATGCACTTTGGTAGGAAGAATCAAAAGGCAGACTATTATTTAAATGGAGACTTCAAAAAAGTGCAGCACAGAGGGATCTGGGTGTTCTTGTGCATGAAACACAAAAAGTTAGCCTGCAGGTGCAGCAAGTAATTAAGAAGGCAAATGGAATTTTGGCCTTTATTGCTAGGGGATTGGAGTTTAAAAATAGGGAAGTCTTGTTGCAACTGTACAGGGTGTTGGTAAGGCCGCACCTGGAGTAGTGTGTACAGTTTTGGTCCCCGTATTTAAGAAAAGATATACTGGCATTGGAGGCAGTTCAAGAGAGATTCACTAGGCTGATTCCTGGAACGAAGGGGTTGACTTATCAAATGACGACTTAACAGGTTAGGCCTTTATTCATTAGAGTGGAGAAGAATGAATCTTATTGAAACGTACAAGATTCTGAGGGGGCTTGACAGGGTAGACGTTGAGAAGATGTTTCCACTAGTGGGGGAATCTTGAACTAGGGGACATAGTCACTGAATAAGGGGACAATCATTTAAAACTGAGATGCGAAGGAAATTCTTCTGTGAGGGTAGTGAATATCTGGAATTCTCTACCCTAGAGAGTTGTGGCGGCTAGATCACTGAAAGTATTTAAAGAGGAGGTAGGTAGATTTTTGAAATATCGAGGAGTTGAGGGTTATGAGGAGCTGGCACGAAAGAGAAATTGTCAGGGGCAGATCAGCCATGATCTTACTGAATGGCGGGGCAGGCTTGAGGGGCCAAATGGCCTACTTCTGCTCCTATAATCTTTAAAATGGGTCTCCCTCAGCAATCTCGATATTACATTGATTATACTTTACCATTCTCCAGGTGCTTTGTAGTGAATCTATCAAAAAGCTGTCACTCAACACATGCTGTACCTTAATGTTACACCAAAATCTAAATCTACCAACTGTCAGCCTACAGGTTCAAAACTGCTTTGGACCTTACAGAACACGCCACAAAGCAAACCTACAAACCCAGAAGTTGTCCCAAGTTTTAAAATAGTCTCCCTCAGCAATCCCTATATCACAGTGATTATACTTTACCTCAGTCTCTCTCCATTTTAGATTATATTTTACCTCTGTGCCTCTCTTTTATATATTGGCTATATTTAACCTGTCTTTATTTCATATTACATTGATGAAATTTTACCTGTCTTTCTCTATTATATTATAGTCTCAACAGTGCATAGTAAACTTACCTCTCTCTACGTGTGTAAACCTTGAACTTATCCACTGTAGACCTGATCTCTCAAGTTTTAATTTGCACAACTCGCCTTCCTCGCAGTGCAAAATGGGAGCGATAAACTTTCTGCTGAATGCCGGCTCTGCCCATCAACCAATTCAACCCACCGACCAATCAGAAAAGTGCAGCCATACAGAAACTTTATTACTGTCTACGATTGTGGTAGTTCTGTTATGAGCTCATGGCCGACAGCAACGGCACTGAGTCTGCCCATTCATTTCATGCTGGATCCTTACAGACAGCTGAAAAAGGAGATTTTCATCCCATCAGTCTGTACTGGATTTCAGTCCAGATTCCAGGTATGAAAGGGCAGAACAAGAAGTTATTCTTTACTCAGGTGATAAAACAGCTGAAACTAGTTTCCAGGTTTAAGACAGTTCACTGAATTCATTTAGAATACACATAATGCAATGGGAAGACAATTAAGTTTTATATTCAACAAGGATGAGATTAAAAGGATTGAAGGGCAACCTTAATCTACTGTAATAAAATTTGCCCCATTATCCTTTCTCTCATACATTATCATTTACCAAATGCCCCATAAGTACAATCCTTTGTGGTGTAGGAAATCACTGAGTGAAATAGCTGATAGATGTGGCCTCAGGAGGGAAAATATAGAAGAGTGATAAGGAGGGTGAAAACACACAATACTAAATGTCAAAACAGCTTTAATGTTTTATGTTTACTGACTGCCAGTGTTGACAGACCTGATTGAACATAACTTTATTCTTGCTGAAAACACAACTTCTATTGAAATATAAATTAGATTTTTATGACCAGGAGATATTTGAATTTTTTTTTTTAAAAATCACCATTTTCCAAACTTACTGGCATGATACCAGAAATTCTTTCAAACCATGTTTAAGTAGTATTCAACAGTGCTTGGAAAATGCTGTGTACTGCTACAGGCAGTCTACTAGTCCTCTTCAATGATATCACTCTCTCCAGCTTTAATCATCATCAACTGTTGGTTTTATCGTTACACCTCTTCTTATCTGACCCCAGCCAATTAAACTGTACGAAAGAAAGAAAGTTAATTAGTTTTTATGAATGAAACAATGCATGTTAACTAACAATCTATTCAACTGTGGAACAGTCAATTCTAATCCACTTTCCCAAAGGGATTACTAGACTTGGCTGATTCCCATCTCTACCTATCCTGCTTCCCTCCCCCCAGTCCCAGGACAAAGGTAAATTGTACTGTCCCTTCTGCTGCCCTCGGAAAGATTTGTTAATGCAGCATAGGAAAAGAATCAAACCAGGGTCCTTCTTGGCCGGTATGGTACAGTATCATACTAGGTGCTGCATATGCCCAAAGAAATGTGATTCTTTTATGATGAATCCGAGCACAATACAAGTGAGTGCCACATCATTGGTGATAAAATTAGCAAAGTCTGAAGCTGACTGACAAGTGAATTCCAATTTCTCCACCACTGTTTCATGCTGGTGCAAGTGATGTTGAAGTACATTCCAATACTAATCAGAAACAGTAACACTTCAAAAACATCCCCCAACAAAGCTCTCTGCACGATATACCATTCTTAAGGGAACAAGTAAGCTAGTTGCTCCCAGGTGTTGCCTAAATTCAGTCCTGAGCCTGCTTCTGGTCATTGATAATTGTCTGGGTGATTTGGCATTTGGATTTCCTTCCCTGTTAAAAAGTGCAGATATCATGATGCGGTGAACTAGGGCAATAAGCTCACATTTTATCAACTCTGGTACACTTTCAGCACATTCATCATTTTGGACACTTTCACTCTCTTGAATTTTTATGGTGGGCAGACATAATCAGGCTTTAACCACAGCACTGCTTTCTAAGATCAAAGCAACTTAGCTTTTTTTTTCCAATTATCTTTAACCCCCAATAGCAACAATCCATTTCTGCACAAAATGTTGATTTTCTTTTCTTTGTACATCAAGAATATGTTCTACATCATTATTCGCAATGTGGTACTATAACATGTTTCTGTGGAGTACCATTTTGGATTCCTCCATTAAAAGATATTCATAACTTATCAGGAAACTTATTTTTCAAGATGTACAAAAATGTTAACTTCCAAGCTTCCCTTGAAAAGCTGCAATACTTCCGCCAGTTTCTTTACTCACCGCCAGTGTTTCTCTACTCTTCGGCTGAGGGCAATCTTTTCACCAACTTCTGTACATACTGGATTTGTGAGGACTATCTTCCCCAAGTCAGCCTTTACTGCACTGACTCTTCCTCCAGTAGAAAGGGATCCTATATTTACCATTAACACCTCATTTTTGGATAGTTTTTGTACCTAAAAAGAGACATTTATGCTAAAATGCACTCATTTTAAAAATAGCTTGTCACCAATAACTAAATTAAATTCCATTATTTAAATATACATAAATGGTACAACACAGTCAATACCCTATTTGCATTTTCAAGACAAAATCATTGGATGCATTAAGAAACGTTCATGTTAGTTATTGTAATGCAACAAGAACTGCTGTTGAGTTATCTGACGGTACCTCCAGTAAGTTAGGGCTCTAGTCATTTTTGTCAACTAAATCACATTTAATTTTCTGAACTTCACATACTAAATTTGGGCAGAATATTCTTCTAAAGTATGTTCTCATTTATTAGTTTTTTAAAAAAAAAAAGTGGCCGTGTGCTCAATATTCAATTCACCTTTGCTGCTTTCTTGTCTCCTTCTGTACGTACACCCAGCAATCGCCTGAGAAGAAAATAAGAGATTTCCAGCTCTGTGAAGATTTCTGGGAGAGCTCCCACAGCACCAAGCACCTGTCCCACCATACGATCCGCACGGCACAAAGTTGGGTCAATTTTTGTTCCAACGCCTAAAACAAGGAGGAACTTCAGCAACTAAACACAACAGGCATTTCAGATCCAGTATCAGATACTGAGGAACCTGAATAGTCAACCCTTTTAAAACAGGCACTCCTTAGTCCAGCTGATTCAGTTCAAAACAGCAAGAAGTTCATAGTTACCATATAGTTGACTGCAGCAATACTTGGCAATGTTCATTATAACAGATATAAAACTAAAACCTCTGACTCCTCTGTAGTTAAACAATCAATAATCTTTTGTCAATTGGCTAGGCCATAACATGCTTTTAGCAAAGCAGAGAAGGCATTATGCAGATCTTCATTATTGTGTGGAACTGAATCAATCCTAAGCTTTGGACAGGAATAATCTCAATAGTCCAGCTTGAAAGAGCAGGAACTTTTTCTTATTCATTCATGGGATGAATGGCTATGCCAGCATTTAGTGCCCATCCCTAATTGCCCTTGAGAAGGTGGTGGTGAGCTGCCTCCTTGAACCGCTGCAGTCCATGTGAGGTAGGGACACCCACAGTGCTGTTAGGAAGGGAGTTCCAGGACTTTGACCCAGCGACTGAACACTCATGAAGCATCACATTTTACCAGACAATTAGCTTGCAATTGCACAGATTCTAGACACCATCAAACCACAAAAAACTCAACTACCAGTATTGATTTAGTATGTAGTTTGAAAATAAATAGGACTTCTGATTTTTGGCTTTTGTTTTACATAATTCAAAACAGTTAATCAGCTACACAAATTAAAAAATATTCCTCAGATAACTTCTGGTTTAAGCAGCAAATAATTTTACGATAAATAATAAACACCAGAAGTCTTTTACTAAGTACAATAAGGAGTAAAGGTGCATCATTGGTATATTCCTCCTGTGGATCAACATGCGATGCAGGCAACTAAAGTATAAGTACATTGATGCTGCTTGTCAGTATGGTGAGAAAGCAAAGTGTTCCCTGCACCATATATGGAGAGTGGCCTTGTGGATGATACCAACATTGCCGCTTCCAGATTTTATCATGTAAAACCTTAAAATCGTACAGCTTAAAAGCAAAGCATCCTCCTTACCAATAAGGCCACCGGGTACTGCAAACTGGAGGTCATTGTGTTCTGCAAAGAGTGACACAATCTTTGAAAAGATGGGCTTGCACATCAGCTTCCCTTCATGGTCTTTTGACACAATACCAGGTCGAACTTCAAGTTCCTGCCCTACCTGTGAAAGACACATTAAATCCCTCAGATTTAGAGGTATGAATTAAGCTACATCACAAATTGTTGCCACACTTGTATTGACAAAACTATGTTCTGTTGGAGAGCTTTTGTTCAAGACTATTTCAACTGCTGTGCTAATTTCTCTCCCCTAAAGGAACTGAATCCTCAGTAGGGTAAACCTTACTCAGATGAACTTCAACAGTGAATTTTTATGGGTTGTATTGCCCGATAATGGGAGCATAACTGAGCCAGAACCTGCCCTGAACTAACATCTGCATATACACTTGTGACTGGACCTCTGGATAGGGGTCATGAGAGGCAATGTAATCAGTTCCTTTTCCACAACCTAAGGCACATCAAGGCCAATTATAATACCCAACCATTACCATAGCCTAAATCAGTTATCACAACACAGATTAAGTTTGTATGGCACAACTACTCACTGGTAAAGTTTGTCGAGTTACTAAGAAATTAAAGACTTGTATTTACACATCTCATTAGAAACAGGGAAACTCAGAGTGCAGCAATTCCTCAGTAATGCACTGGAGCATCAGCCTTGATTATTTGTGCTCAAGTCTCTGGAATGATACTTGAACCCCCAAGCTCCTGACTTACAGGCAAGAGTGCTACCAACTGAGCCATGGCTTACATGGTATCATCGAGAATATCACTCAAAATTAAATCCTACAGTAAGACTTTGGAAAAATTGATCTCAGTTTTCAACCTCAGTGCATGCAGTGACTGATGATGTCACACTGGGGACACAATGAATTGCAATAAGATATTGAAAGGAAAGATGTAAACTTTGGTTTTAAGAAGCCAAGGCTAGCTTGACCATTAACAAATCATTTCAAATCTCATACCAATACAAGAGACATGATGTGATTCAAATATATAAAAGCTGTACTAGTCCTGTGTAAGATTTGGAGATGGTGCGCTGGAAATTCTGGGCACCGATGGGAGGATTAAGCAAAGTCCAGTCCTTAAAAACTTATGGGGATCCCTCTGGAAATCCACCATTAATACTAGAATCTCTGTTCAAAAAAGGGAAAGGATAAGTCAATAACTTAGTCAGCAGCCTGTATTTTCCTCTCAGCAGCAGGCTTGTCAGTGGAGATTTCCCCTAACCTAACGTCTGATTTAGTGCAGTGTCCTCTACAGGGGATCTGTGGCACCATTTCAATGTTGGGTCCATTGATGAGGACTGCAACAGCATATACTGTGCAGGAGCAAGGTATGTCCGACAGCAACCTCTGGATTTCTGTGTTCAACAGCATATGTGTGGACACCAGAAGTTAGTTTCAGACATATCCTGTGGTGAGATGGTCTCACCGTTATTATTATAGCAAGATATGGGCCAATTAGTTTTACCTCTGTTGTGGGTAAACTTCTAGTGTTCATAACATGGGAAGAAAATGAACAATTCGAAAGCTACAGACTAGTAAGGACAGTCAGCATTGATTAGCAACAGACAAAACATGCTAAACAAATTTAAATCAATGAGAAAATCAAGGTACAGATAAAATTAATTATGTATGTATGGATTTTACAGGGCACACAATAAACTGTCACATAAGATATGATAAAGATCAAGGCACATGTTATTCAAGGACATAGCCACTTGATTAAGAGGTGGTGGGGGAGTAAATAGACAATTTTCTGATTGGCAGAATATGGGTGCCTCAGTGTCCGTCTGTGATCTATATAAATAATTTGGACATAGACATGAGAAATGAGATTGAAATTTGCTCATTGTAGCAAATAACAGAACATGACCTGTCAGTTTAGCTTCAGTTGTGGGGACCCATGAGTCATTAGTAGGGTCCTAACAAATTCACGGCTGTGAAAAGTGTGTCATGGACCATGAACTTGACCATTTACTGTGCTGCACCAATTCAAAATTTGGTTTTGCTCATTTTCTCTCTGCTGTAAATTCTCAATTCATGAATTACATTTATTGATGTGCTTTGTGCTTCACCTTGCTGTTCAAATCATTCCTGTTTTACTTAATGTTTGATCTCTGTAGTTTTCCTCCTCCCCTTACCGTAATCATAAAGCATTGTGATTTCCTTTGTTTTCTTCCTTTCTGCAAACTCGGTTCAGATTGTCGTGGCTTTACGACGGCTAGCAGCATCAACTAGTGTTGAAGAAGTGGCACTGCAGGAGTGGGAGTACAGAATGGGGAAAGGCTCTGCTGCTGCATGTTAACAGCATTTGAAGATTGTGTGGGTGCGCAAATAAAAGGTAATTTGAAAGTTCTGTTGCAGATTTAGTGGAAGCAAGAGGTCGATGCAAATAAAGTAAGCGTGTAAAAAGAAATCTGATGTGACTGCAGGTAGCACTAAATGTTTCCTTTTGATGGTTTATTGTGACATTGAAATTTATGATTTAAATACGTGAAATCCACAATTCTTAAAATGTTGCGACTAGGAAATTTGTAAAATTTGACTGTGAATTTGGTAGGGCCTTAGTCATTAGGGATAGCGTGACTGAGCACTTGAATAAACATAAGCAGATCAGAGCACGCCATCATGGCTTTCATAGAATCACAATGATTACAGCACAGGAGGATGCCATTCGGACTGTTGTGTTGGTACTGGCTCTCTGCAAGAGCAACTCACCTCACCCCACTCACCTGCCTTTTCTCCGTGGCCCTGCAAATATTTTCTCTTCAGATAGTTATCCAGTTCTCTTTTGAAGGCCTCAATTGAATAGGCCTCTACCACACTCAGGCGTAAAAAGGTTTTTCGCTGTTGCTTCTTTTACCGATCACCATAAATCAGTGTCCTCTTGCTCTAGATCCTTCTACCAATGGGAAATTTTCCCCTATCTACTCATGATTTTGAAACACCTCTAGCAAATGTCCTCTTAAAGAGAACAGCTACAGCTTCTCCAATCTATCCATGTAACTGAAGTTGCTCATCCCTGGAATATATATGAAGAAAAGCAGGGGTCCCAAGGATGACCCCAGGCTACCCCACTGTACCTTCTTCCCAAATGAAAAACAGCCGTTGACAACTACTCTGTTTTCGGTCACTCAGCCAATTTCGTATCCATGCTACGTATATCCGTTTTATTCCATGGGCTCTAACTTTACTGACAACCCTGGTATGTGGCATTTTATCAAATGCCTTTGGAGGTTCATTTACACATCAACTGCATTACCCTCATCAATGCTCTGTTACCGCATCAAAAAACTCAAGCAAGTTAATTATACACGATTTGCGCTTAACACTCAAGCAAGTTAGTTAAACACCATCTGCCCTTAACTATGTTGAAAATAATTCATGCATGACTAATCTAGTTGATTTTTTTTGCGATTACTAATAAGGTATAAATGGGAGTGTCTATGCATGTTATTTTTATGCACTTCAAGAAGATATTCCACAAAAGATTAGCAAAAATGAGAGCGCATGGAATTGGAGTTAACCTTTTGACTTGGATTGCAAATTGGTTGGTAGGTGTTCCAGTACAAAAATAAGGAGGAACATAGTAGATTTGATATTATTTCCTCTATCACCGTTTTAAAATGTGTAAGTCTTAAGCTAGACAAACCTTGAGGGCTTGGTGGTTTCCACCCCATTGCATTAAAATAAGTGGTTGAGGAAATTAGAGATGCACAATTTTGCAATAGTAATTTTCTCGTCCAAAGGCACAAATTTCACTCCATTATTTAAGTAGGGATGAAGAATCTGTGGAGGTGCAAAGGAATTTAGGTGTCCATGCACATCACTATAATCTACTGCACAGGTACAAAAAAGTAATCAAAGACTAATGAAATGTTGGGCTTTATTTGAAGAGGGCTGAAATAAAATGGGGAAGACATTACATTCCAGTTGTAGAGTGTCTTGTTTAGCTCCCAATTGTAATACTGCTTTCTATTTTGACCTGTTTTGCAGGTCAGGAAAAATACATTAGCCTTGGAGGGGTGCTCAGTAGCGATGCAAAGAAATTTAAAAAATTTACAAGAATGATGACATTAGGAATGAGAGGTTATAGTTATGAAGAAATGGTAAAAAAAAAAGTTACCCTTCCAATGGAACGGAGAGGATAAACGTCCAAATCTATGCGTAAACGGCTGTTTCCCCTTGTTGGAACAATGGTAATGGGGGGGTGGGGGGCAAAGGATATTGAACAGAAGGACAAAGGGAAAAGTTAGAAGGCATTTTTCCATAATGTTATTAGAACATGGAATGCCTCACCACAAACAGCCAATAAGGCAGAAACTTAAAGATTTAAAAAGCAATTTTAAAAGTACCTGAAAATAAATAATAATGTTAGGGAAGAGAGGAAACATGGGATTAGAGTTGGCAGGTTATGTTGGGAGAACTAGCCCCAGCACAGCTGCCAATGGGCTGACAGCCAACTTGAGCTGCATTTATTTATTTTTTTTAAAGCAATTAAGATATTAGATAGAATCCAACTAATTCTCAGTCACTTTAAAGAATGAGATGGTTACCATAGGAAAATGCAGAAGCCACTGGACATCTCTTTCAAGTTGGGTCAAGAATACAAGGTTTCCAGGTGGAAAATAACAGGCACATTGATAAATTATTCTATTTTGACAGACTGGGGGAGAACCAGTGACATGAGTTTAAACTACACAAGAGTTGGAACAGAATGGACTGTAGGTGGTTCTTCTTTTCCTGGACAGTAGGGAAATTAATGTGTCGTCAGCTGGTGCTGAGTCTCTGCATGTCTTCAAGTGAGAGCTGGACCAGTTTTTGACTGAGGCAGAGATTGCATCATACAGATCGTATGAGGTTTTACAGATAACACATAGTCCATGTCATCTGCTGGACTAGTTTTGATTGCCCAAGCAGGTTGAAAAGGGATTATCCAGACTAATTTTTTTTCCTCTTATTTGCCCTGGGGTTTTCCCCGATTATGTGCCCCTTGCAAAAAATCACATGGCTGCAGGGGTGGGGATTGGAACTATCTAGTCATGAAACTCCAGCCTATCATGAGTATGGAGCAGTCTTGATGAACCAGCTGGTGTTTTCCTATCTGTTGTTTTTGTTATGTTGGTAAAATGGACTAAACCCAAGTAGATGGAGGGTGTATCATCAATGCCAATCAAGGCATATTCACTGCTGATTTTAAAATCAAGCATTCAATTTTTTTTTGAACAAGCTGCACAGGAGGGGAGAAAGAAGAGTGGAAGAGCAAGAGCGAAAGGGGATTCAATAGTTAGGGGATCAGACGGGTGTTTCTGCGGCAGTAAATGTGACTCCCCTGGTGCCAGGGTCAAGGACGTCATGGAGCGGCTGCAGGACATCCTTCTGGGGGAGGGTGAACAGCCAGAGGTCGTGGTCCACATTGGTACCAATGACATAGGTAGGAAGAGGGCTGAGGTCCTGAAAGCAGGTTTTAGGGAGTCAGGAAGGAAATTAAAAGGCAGGAGCACAAGAGCAGTAATCTCAGGATTACTCCCAGTACCACATGCTAGTGAGCATAGGAATAGGAGGATTGATCGATTGAACACGTGGCTGGAGAATTGGTGTAGAAGGGAGGGCAGCAGATTTCTGAGGCATTGGGACCGGTTCTGGGGCAGGTGGGACCTGTACAAGATGGATGGGTTACACCTTAACAGGACAGGGACTAATATCCTCACAGGGAGATGAGAACTTGAGAGGTAGCTCAAATTGAAAGGACGGTAACAGGAAGTAGAAAAGTAGCAAGTGAAATTAGAAGGCATACGAAACAAAGGCGAGCATTAACTAGGCTGAGACTGCAGAATATCAAAAAGACAAGGTTAAGGGCACTATACCTGAATGCACGCAGCATTTGCAACAAGGTAGATGATTTAAAGGCACAAATAGAGGTAAATGGGTATGATCTAATTACCATTACGGAAACGTGGCTACAGGGTGACCAAGACTGGGAGCTGAATATTCAAGGATATTCAACATTTAGGAGGGACAAGAAAAAAGGAAAAGGTGGTGTTGCGCTGATACTAAAAGGATGGGATTAGTAAGGGAAGATCACAGATCAGGAGAACAAAATGTAGAATCTGGATGGCGCTAAGAAACAGCAAGGGGCAGCAAACATTGGTAGGAGTTGTTTCTAAGCCAAACAGTAGCGGCAGTGTGGGGCATGGCATTAATCAGGAGATTAGAGAAGCATGTAGCATGGGTAATACAGCAATCATGGGTGACCTCAATCTGCATATAGACTGGGTAAACCTAATGAGCACTAATGCTTTGGAGGTTGAGTTTCTGGAGTGTGTTAGGGATGGTTTTCCTAGAGCAGTATGTTGAGGAATCGATGAGAGAACAGGCTATTTTAGATCCAGTATTATGTAATGAGAAAGGGCTAATGATAGAATTTTATCTTTTTCTTTGGCCTCCTTGTCTCGAGAGACAATGGGGAGGTGCCTGGAGTTGGTCAGTGGTTTGTGAAGCAGTGCCTGGAGTGGCTATAATGGCCAATTCTAGAGTGACAGACTCTTCCACAGGTGCTGCAGATAAAATTGGTTGTCGGGGCTGTTACACAGTTGGCTCTCTCCTTGCGCTTCTATCTTTTTTCCTGCCAACTGCTAAGTCTCTTCAACTCGCCACACTTTAGCCCCGCCTTTACGGCTGCCCACCAGCTCTGGCGATCACTGGCAACTGATTCCCACGACTTGTGATCAATGTCACAGGACTTCATGTCGCGTTTGCAGACAACTTTAAAGCGGAGACATGGACGGCCAGTGGGTCTGATACCAGTGATGAGCTCGCTGTACAATGTGTCCTTGGGGATCCTGCCATCTTCCATGCGGCTCACATGGCCAAGCCACCTCAAGTGCCGCTGGCTCAGTAGGGTGTATATGCTGGGGATGTTGGCTGCCTAGAGGACTTCTGTGTTAGAGATATGGTCCTACCACCTGATGCCAAGGATTCTCCGGAGGCAGCGAAGATGGAATGAATTGAGACGTCGCTCTTGACTGACATACTTTGTCCAGGCCTCGCTGCCGTAGAGAAAGGTACTGAGGAATTTTATATTATGTTTAAAAGTGAGGTAGTTCAATTTGAAGCCAGGGTGTTACCTTCATGATTTCCTTTGTTCAAAGTTATGAGGGGCAAATTGGCTGAGGTGGATTGGGAAAATACATTAAAAGGTATGACAGTACATAGGCAATGTAAAGTCCTTAAAGAATTATTACATAGTTTACAGCAACTATACATTCCTTCAAGACACAAAAACCCAAAACGAAAAGTCAGTCAACAAAGGAAGTTAAGGACTGTATGAAATTAAAAGGCCGATAAAGTTGCCAGAAATAGTAGGAAACCTGAGGCTTTTAGAATACAAAGAATACAACTCCTAGAAAACAAATCCAAGGGTCTAGGGAGAATGAGGAATTGAAGGAAATTAGTATTACTTATAAGGTTATATTGGAGAAATTAAAGGGACTGATGGTTGGTAAGTCCCTGGGACCTTATATTCTACATCCCAAAGTGTTGAAAGAGGTAGCTATGGAGATAGTGGATGCACTGGTGATCATCTTCCAAAATTCTATAGATTCTGGAACGGTTCCTGCAAACTGAAAAGTTGGCAAATGCAACCCCACTATTTGAGAAGGGAGGGAGAGAGAAAACAGGGAACTACAGACCTGTTAGCCTTATATCAGTAGTAGGGAAAATGTTAGAATCTATTCTAAAGGATGTGATTAACGGACACTTGGATAATATTGATATGATTGGGCATCATCAACATGGATTTATGAATAGGAAATCATGTTTGACAAACCTGTTGGAGTTTTCTGAGCATGTTACTAACAGAATTGATAAAGGGGAGTCCGTGGACGTACTATACTTGGATTTTCAGAAGGCTTTTGATAAAATCCCCCAAAGGAGGTTGGTTAGCAAAATTAAAGCACAAGAGATAGGAGGTAATATACTGACAGAGATTAAGGATTGGTTAACAGGCAGAAAACAGAGAGTAGGAATAAATGGGTCATTCGCGCATTGACAGTCTGTGACTAGCGGGGTACTGCAAGGATCAGTACTTGGGCCCCAGCTGTTCACAATATACATTATTGATTTGGATGTGGGGACAAAATGTAATATTTCCAAGTTCGCAGAGGACACAAAACTAGGTGTGTGTGTGTTGTGAGGCAGATGCAAAGCTGCTGCAAGGGGATTTGGACTGATTTAGTGAGTGGGTAAGAACATGGCAGATGGAATATAATGTGGAAAAATTTGAGGTTATCCACTTTGGTAGGAGGAACAGATGTGCAGAGTATTTTTTAAATGGTAAGAGATTAGAAAGTGTAGAGGTACAAAAGGGATCTGGGTGTCCTCGTCAATAAGTCACTGAAAGCTAACATGCAGGTGCAGCAAGCAATTAGGAAGGCTAATGGTATTTTAGCCTTTATCGCAAGAGGATGCAAGCACAGGGTTGCGATGTCTTGTTGCAGTTGTATACAACCTTGGTTAGACTGCACCTGGAGTAGTGTGTGCAGTTTTGGTCCCCTTACCTTAGGAAGGATATTATTGCCAGAGGGAGTGCAACGAAGGTTCATCAGACTTGCTCCCAGGAGACAGTCCTATGAAGAGCGACTGGGGAAATTCGGCCTGTATTCTCTCGAGTTTTAAAGAATGAGAGATGATCTCATTGAAACCTACAAAATACTTAAAAGGGATATACAGGGTATATGCAGGTAAGATGTTTCCCCTGGTAGGGGAGTCTAGAACCAGGGGACACAATTTCAAAATAAGAGGGAAACCACTTGGGACAGAAATAAGGAGAAATTTCTTTGCTCAGAGGGTTGTGAATCTTTGGAATTCTCTATCCCAGAGGGCTGTGGAAGCTCAGTCATTTTGTCTGTTTAAAGTATGTTTAAAGCAGAGATTGACAGATTTCTAAATACCAATGACCAAAAGGATACAGGGGTAGCATGGGAAAAAGGCAATGAAATGAACGATCAGCTATGATTGTATTGAATGGCGGAGCAGGCTCAATGGGCTGAACTGCCTACTCACGCTCCTATGTTCCTAAGCTTAACATTAATACAAAACCAAGAAGCTTTTTTTACAGTTCTATTTTTAACAGATATTTATAATAAATGTGTATTGCATAGCATAAACCGCAACTTAAAACACTGAAACTTTACCAGCACAGTAATCAACAATGGCCAGCTGACAAGGCTGCAGTACAACCAAGTTTCGCCTGGTAATTAACTAAAAGCTCACTACTGCTACCAGCAGGAATCTGGGGGTACTAAAGACAAAGCACATGCAAGTTAGTTCACAATACAGGAACTGAAAAATAAATACATTTATCAGTTACAAACTTTTATCAGGTTACAGAAACAAATAAACTGCTTCCATGCCACATACCTATACATCTAAATGAACTACTCAATCGATTGTGGTTTCAAAATCCATCTCAGATCTTCTCAACCCCAATGCAATACCACTACATATTTTGATTAATATTTTATACCTTTAATACTCCTTTCAAAATGCTGCCACCAGCCACACCACCTTTTAGATCATCTACTTCACAGCCAGGCTTGTTGACATCAAAGGATCGAATAACTGCAATAACACAAAAGAAAAATGTAAAAAAAAATTAAACATTCAATTTGTCTCAGCACCCCACAAGATCAGGAGAAAAAGAATTGCCTAGGATTTCAGTGATTCTCACTGAAAATTCACATGTGGAGATTGGATGAATCCAATAGCTTACATTTAAGCAGCACTTCAATAAAATTTTCCAAAGGTGAAAACAGTTAATAGTAAAAAGAGAAAAGTTGGGGAAAATGACCAAGGTGGCCAGATGCAATTTTGAGGAGGCTTTTGAAAGAGGGCAGTATAGTAACAAGGCAAAGATTTAGGCTGAGCATCTAAGAGTGCACTGCTAAGACAGGTAAGGTTGTGTGACAAGAGCTGGTGATGGAATGACGGTGGAAAAGAAACCCAAGTCACAAGAGTAAAAGGCACGTACTGTAATCTCCCCCTCTTCTGAATTCTTCTAAGATGCGGCGCGCCTTCAAGTTACTTAACTGGGATGTTTACAAGGAATGGTCATTCGAGTGAGATACAGTTTCTCATCATCAATGGAATATCTAGTTATGTTAATCTAGCATTACTAGAAGCATATCTCAGATGGGCGGCACAGTGGTTAGCACTGCAGCCTCACAGCTCCAGGGACCCGGGTTCAATTCTGGGTACTGCCTGTGCGGAGCTTGCAAGTTCTCCCTGTGACCGCGTGGGTTTTCGCCGGGTGCTCCGGTTTCCTCCCACAGCCAAAGACTTGCAGGTGATAGGTAAATTGGCCGTTGTAAATTGCCCCTAGTGTAGGTAGGTGGTAGGGAATATGGGATTACTGTAGGGTTAGTATAAATGGGCGGTTCTTGGTCGGAACAGACTCGGTGGGCCGAAGGGCCTGTTTCAATGCTGAATCTCTAAATAAATAAAATAAATAAACAGACCATAATTCTAGGACACTCACCACAAGTTTTTTTTTTGCAAATTGCAATCATACTTCCACTACTAAATTAATAGTCCAGACCATCTAATTCCTCTGACTGAAGCCCAGCTCAAACAGGAAAACAATGAAACATTACCTCAAGGACTGTGACAAAAATTGAAACTGCTGGGCTTGAGCCACTAGTACAATCAAATTTTGGTTCATATTCTGCTTAACCTGCAGGCTGAACAGTAAACTTGTATAAGTAATGTCCGTGATGCAATGAAACGGCATTAAAAGAACATGCAAATAGAGAAGACAATGAAAAGGTCTAGGAAAGGCCCAAACACAGGAGAAAGCAAAAAAGCAAGCATTAGGGGAAAAAAAACCTGCAGATACAAGAGGTCTGAAATGAAAACAAAAGAAATGCTGGAAACGCTTAATACGACTGCCTGCTCCAAAAGGAGAAAAAAAACTGTTCAACACCCCAGGTGTTGCAGAACTGTATTCTGACAAAGAATCTATCAATCCACTGCCCCTTTCCCCGGACACCAAACGCAGCACCTTCACATCTTCATCTGCTCTGTTGTAAAGGTGGGATTCAACCAAGTTATTGAAGTCAGTATTCAGCCCAGAAGACTACAGTGCGACAAGAGAAAGCTGAGATAACGTTCCTGAAGCCAATTTTCTTTTTCTTTGTTGCTTATAAAATTCATACCTCATTACTGCAGAGGCCTGGAGATGGGCAGGAAAATGGGGAGGCATGTTCGAGAATGGCATAGTTAAATGGCAGACAAAAACAAAACTAGTCAATAACTGGGAGACCAGAGCAAGCACAGATGAAGAGGAGACAACGCCACATTATTAGCATGGAAAATTCAGCAACACAATCCTACATTTTCTTCCATCAAATGGAGGTCAGGAAGATGTGGAAACCTACTGCACATAACCAACAGTATCACAACTAAACAGAAATATACACAAAAGTAGAGATTCTGTTTGCTTGATATCAAGTGCATTGAGTTATTGATGGAGCTTAACTAGCTAATAATACAGCTTTCCATTGCTTGGTGAGCCAGGATATGAGTTGCAGAATTAGCTGGAGCTGAGTGTTTAAGAATTCCCACTCCTAATGACATGTCTCCCCTTTCAAATTCCAGCAATGTGTCAGGCTAGCCAATTAATCAACAGCACCTTACCAGTCTCTGGATATTACCAAGTTTGCTACGAAGGATCAACTTTATTACACCATCAGGCATGTCATCTTGGACTCAACTTCAGTAAGATTCAGTTTACCTCAACTCACTCCTCCAAGACAAGAAGTGGCCTGTGGATATTTTATAACACGGAAGGGGGCCCTCAGAAGCAAAAACGTTGATAACTCCAGTTTATTTTACAGTGGCTGACATCATATTCAAGGTTGATTCCGTCCTTCACACATAAGTAGAAAGCCTGGTTGATTTTTCCCATCCCTAGTCCAGGAATGTTCTGGCCAACTGCAAAACCCCTACTGCCACTCCATCTGAAATCAGTTAACTCAACACAGATAGGGGATCAAATACATGCAGTGCTATGCAACAACATGTGAAAGTTAGCACTTCCAGAAAAAACACATGGTCTGAGGGGTGTTGCATTTATGGCATATTTCATAGTAAGGAAAGTCGGATTACCTTGGTCTAATGAACTAGAAAACAGCAGAAAACAATTTCAGTGTTTGCACACTTGTGCAAAATTATGTTTATGATCCAGAAAACACCAAAAATAAGTCTGATTTTAAAGAACAAGGAAAATAAAACACCTACCAATTAGCCTTGGTTCAGACATAAAGTCTCGGATGGGGACTGGAATTTTTTTTACAATATATTCGCATACAACTTCAATGTTATATTTCAATTGTGCCGAGATTGGAATAATTGGTGCCCCTTCTGCAACTGTACCTGTGTATCAAAACAGGAAAAGGCATTAGGCTATAAATCTAAAGAATACACTATTGCTCATTGCTGCAAACTAAGCTTTTGTAACTTAAGATATGTACTTCACTGAAATAACCTTAATATAGTCCTTTAGTTTTACTCACAAAAAAGAAATCAGCTTTCGACAATCTCCACCTGTCCTCTTCTGAAGGAACCATCTCATGCTAGCATACAATTCCACAAGTGTCAGCCTCCCTCTGAAAGGCACTTCCTCCCACCAAATTGCATTACCTCTGTGTTCTTTCCACATGCTGTAGCTCCAAATTGATATTTATATGAAAGAATTCTATGATTATTTAAAATTAATGATGGAAGGGTATTCATCATAATGACACTTGCCCAGAGAGTTACTTCATCTCTGAATATATCGGTTGGCTTGTAGTTCCTAATTTTCAAAACCAAAGCCCTTTCAATGATTGTTTTGTATGCATGATAAGGATCATGGTCAAGTACTGCTATAGTCACCTGTCTATTTGAAGAGGAGCAGGGGAGTTCTCCTGATGTACTGACCAACATTTACCCCTCAAGCAAAAGAGTTTAATATGTTATTTATCCCATTGCTGCAATAGGGACTTTGCGATGTGCCAACTGGCTGCCATATTTTCCTACATTACAAACCTGACTACCCTTCAAAAATAATTCATTAGCTGTTTGGTGTTTTGAGGTCCCGAAAGGTGCTATACAAATGCAAGTCTTTCTTTTAAACTGTAGATTACTGTACAGTTCCCAGCAGTTTCCCAGGAAACTGGCAACATTCAGGAGGGGGAAAATCAGCTGATTTTTCACTCCCTAGCTAAGGGCACTGATGTTAATTTGCCATCCCCATCAAAGCCTAGGTGAGAATTGAACCTGGTCTGTATGGCCCAGTTACATGCTGCCTTCACCAGCCATGTCACCAGGGATGCCAAGGAAATTATGCTTACAGTGCTAATTTGAAGTGTCCATTTAGCATGGTTAAATAAAGCAAGTATACTTGATCCAACAAAACCTGAGTATCCAGCTTCTTACACTAGAATGCACCAGTAACACTGCAAATGTTACACTCTGATTAAATCGGGGAGAGAGA
Organism: Heterodontus francisci; assembly: GCF_036365525.1. Lineage (NCBI taxonomy): Eukaryota > Metazoa > Chordata > Chondrichthyes > Heterodontiformes > Heterodontidae > Heterodontus > Heterodontus francisci. Next base: position 53,492,541 of record NC_090380.1, read on the forward strand.
TAAATCTGGCTACTACAGGTCAGTCAGCCTAACATCAATTGTGGGCAAACTTGAAAAATTGAAATTGAATGAAAAAAATGAGACAATAAACCAAAAATTATTTGACATTTAAAGTGTGGATAAATAAATGAAAATCAGCCTGGATTTGTTAAAGGCAAATCATTTTGACTAACTTGATCCAAGTCCTTGGATGAAGGACAGAAAGGCTTGACATGGGCAGTGTGGATGATGTGTATATGGATTTTCACAAGGTATTTGACAAAGGACAACATAACAGACTTGGTCGCAAAATTAAAGCTGATGGGATTAAATGGACCATGGCAACGTGGATGCAAAATTGGCTGAAGGAAAGAAAGTAGACAGTAGTGGTGAACAGTTGTTTATTCAACTGCAAGGAAGCGTAAAGTGTTGTTTCCCAGGGGTCAGTATTGGACCACTGAACTTTTTGATATATAGTAATGACCTGGACTCATGTATACAGGATATAAATCCAAAGTATGCAAATGATGCAAAACTTAGAAATGTAGCAAACAATGAGGAATGATAGTAAGGAGGACACAAACAGGTAAAATGGGTAGACACAGTCAATGAAATTTATCATGGAGAAGTGCAAAATGATACCTTTTGGTAGCAAGAATGAGAGGCTATATAAATTAAATGGTACAATTTTAAGGGGGGGGGGGGGGGGGGGGAAATTCAAGAACAGAGACACCCGCAGGTATATGTACACCAATCTTTGAAAGTGGCAGGAAAAGTTGAGAAGGTTGTTTAAAAAAGGCATATAAGATCCTTTGTTGTATTAATAGTGCAATAGATTACAAAATTAAGGAAGTTATGGTAAACCTTTATAAAACACTGTTTGGGCCTCAGCTGGAGGGCACCACACTTTGGAAGGATGTCAAAGCCTTAGAAAAGGTGAAGAGATTTAATAGAATGGTACCAGGGATGAGGGACTTCAACTACGTGGAGAAGCTGGGGTTGTTTTCCTTACAGCAGAGAGGTCAAGAGGAGATGTGATAGTGTTACATTGTTGAGTAAATGAGGAGAAACCATTTCCAGTGGCAGAAGGTTCAGTAACCAGATGACTCAAATTTAAGGTGACTGTGTCACCTCTAATTCTTTGGCCAGCTAGCTACAACTTGGAATGCATTGCCGGAAAGCTAGTTGGAAACAGATTCAACATGACATTCAAAATCATGCTGGATAAATAATTGAATGGCAAAATTTACAGAGATATGGGGAAAGAGGAGGGATCGGGATTAATGAATAGTTATTAATAGTTCTACCAAAGAGCTGATACAGGCACGATGGGCCAAATAGTCTCCTTCTGTGCTGTATCACTTAATGATTCTATGAATATGATTCATGAAATCAAACAAGTAAAAACTGTGAATGAAGTTTCATTTAGGGACGACCTACCCTGAACAAAAGCAAGTATCTGCTCATGCTGTTCCTTTGCTTGACTTTCCTTTACAAGGTCAATCTTGTTCTGCAGAATCAGAATGTGTTTCAGTTTCATGATTTCAATAGCAGCCAGATGCTCTGAGGTCTGAGGCTGAGGGCAAGATTCATTACCAGCTGAGGAAGAGAAAAAGAACGTGTTAACAATACGTATGTTTATGATTCCTATCCCTCAATAGTTTATTTTTCCACTTCAATACTTACTGGATTAAAACTTAAACTGAGGAAAGGAAGGTTGGGGGAAAAATAAACTAGGCATAAGATGTAGACAAAGTGAAACATACTTTATATGATGGTCAGCTCATCACTGAGAAACAATACATTTAGAAACTGCTGGAGGTGGCAGAGGAAAGCAGCACATGCATGCAAGGTTATAGTTCCAGATACCTACAACTCTTCAATACTTCACTCGTTAAGTGTGACCCTTAAGAAGTGAATTAAATTCCTTCATGACTCCTGAAGGGTCACTGCAACTAAGTTTGATCCTTTGTTGTTTGCCATTCATACATACAAACATAGCACGGGAGCAGGAAACCAGTTAATTTCTCTTCCTTAACCAAGGATGCTGAAGCCAACTGTAGTGTCCACATCACTGCACTGGCTAATTTGCTAACACAACCTAGACCAAGAGTGATCACATGACTTTTCCAGACCTGCAAGATTTGATAGTCCACCAGGCAAAGCATTTCACCACTGACCTACCAAAAGAACCTGGTAAAAGGTAACCAGAAAGTGAGGAAATATTTCCTGCTTTCAAAAATTAGACTTTACTATTAGACAGGACTGGTCCAATACTGGTAATCATGTTAATAAATTTTTTGACAGCCATCTCCTCAAAATATGGCCATTATTAGACTGACCCTTAAATACTGAAAGGAACGAGGTTCTCCCTTTCTCAATTAAACAGGTCATTCTGGCCTTGAAGATAATCTAGAAGGGAGCTCCAGCCTCTTCACAAGGAATTACTTTATTTACAAATAAATAGCAACTTTTAACTGATTACTTTGAGTACATTCCATGAAAAAAAGGAAGGATGCTGTCACCTGATACACTGATCTGGTCAGCTACTTACAGCTTCTATTCTGCAACTTTGTGGATTAATAACATTAACATTCTTCAGCATTGCCTATGATTTTAACTCTGCCGACAAATAGTGTTCTTGGCAACGTACGCCCAGATCTTCTCATTCACTGTTGCTAATTTACACTAATAAAAATACAAGGATATAGAATTGTCATGGCAAGATTTGTGAAGCAACTTAGGCAGTCTTTTGAAGGATTGCTGAAATCATAAGGATTTAGCCAAGAATCTGGTATCAGAGTAGAGGGCAGAAGCAACTAACAGTCATGAAACCAAAAATATCCTGTGGGCGATGATGCCACAAATCTGTACCTACTGTTAATGTCCCAATTACCTATTAATAGCAAAGCTGCATCCATGACAGCAGCTCCGTTCAACATAGTAGCCATCAAGATGTCATGCCCTGGGCAATCCACAAAAGATACGTGCCTATAACAGAGGGAAACAAAATAAGTCCTAATTTAGAACAGACTTTTCTCCCCCGCATCATCCCACCAAAAAGTACAAAATGCACAACTGAGTACTTTTATGGTTATAGATGTTTCACCATAGAGACAAGTGAAAACCTGAAAATTAGGATTGAAGGAAAACCACAAGTATTGCCTCACAAATTACCGACATATTTAAAAATCACATCACTGGAATAGGATTAAAATCTGGTGACAGGGATTAAGTCCCAAAAATTAATCCACACAAAGTTTATTGAACGTGAAGGGGTAATAGAGAACTTAGGACTATAAGCAAATATTTCCAAGTTTCTTCTCAAGACAGACAGCAAAGAGTAACTTGTATTTATACAGTGCCTTTAATGTAGAGAAATGCTCCAAGGTAATATAGAGGTGTGATCAGACAAAAACTATTTTTTAAAAATTCATTCATGGGACATGAGCATTGCTGGCAAGGCCAGCATTTATTACCCATCCCTAATGATTTTTCAGAAGGTGGTAGTGAGCTGCCTTCTTGAACCGCTACAGTCCGTGTGGTATATTCCATCAAATTCTTGACTTGCTCTTAAAGATGGTGGACAGATTTTGGGAAGTCAGGTGTTGAGTTATTTGCTGCAGAACTTCCAGCCTCCGACCTGATCTTGTAACCATGGTCTCCAGCATCACAGATGCCGGTCTTCAGTCAATCCGATTCACTCTACATGATCTCAAGAAACAGTTGAAGGCGCTGGATACTGCAAAGGCTAGGGACCCTGACAACATTCTGGCAATAGTACTGTGCTCCAGAACTAGCCAGGCCCCTAGACAAGCTGGTTCAGTACAACAATAACACTGGCATCTATTTGGCAAAGTGGAAAATTGTCCAGATATGTGCTGTGCACAAAAAGCAGAACAAATCCAACCCGGTCAATTACCGCCCTATCAGTCTACTCTCAATCGTCAGCAGAGTGATGGAAGGGGTCATCAACAGTGCCATCAAACACACTTGTTCAGCAATAACCTGCTCACTAATGCTCAGTTTGGGTTCTGCCAGGGCCACTCAGCTCCTGACCTCATTACAGCCTTGGTTCAAACATGAACAGAAGAGCTGAACTCCAGAGGTGAGGTGAGAGTGACTGCCCTCGACATCAAGGCAGCATTTGACAGAGTATGACATTAAGAAGCCCCAGCAAAACTAGTGTCCATGGGAATCAGGGGGAAAACTCTCCACTGGTTGGAAGCATACCTAGCACAAAGGAAGATGGTTATGGCTGTTGGAGGTCAATCATCTCAGTCCCAGGATATCACTGCAGGAGTTCCTCAGGGTAGTGTCTTAGGCTTAACTATCTTTAGCTGCTTCATCAATGACCTTCCCTCCATCATAAGGTCAGATGTGGGGATGGTCACCGACGATTGCACAACATTCAGCACCATTTGCAACTCCTCAGATATTGAAGCAGCCCATGTCCAGATGCAGCAAGACCTGGACAACATCCAGGCTTGGGCTGATCAGTAGCAAGTAACATTTGTGCTACACAAGTAACGGGCAATGACCATCTCAAACAAGAGAGAATCTAAACACCTCCAGCCACATATATGATGTGGCTGCAAGAGCAGGTTAGAAGCACAAGTCAGGAGTATGATAGAATACTCTCCACTTGCCTAGATGGGTGCAGCTCCAACACTCAAGATACTTGACACCATCCGGGACAAAGCAGCCTGCTTGAGTAGCACCCCACCCACCACTTTCAACATTTATCCCTTCACCACCGACGCACAGTGACAGCAGTGTGTACCATCTACAAGGTGCACTGCAGCAACTCGCCGAAGCTCCTTCAACAGCACCTTCCAAATCCGTGACCTCGACCACCTAGAAGGACAAGGGCAACAGATGCATGGGATACACCACGACCTGCAAGTTCTCCTCCAAGCCAAACACCATCCTGACTTGGAACTATATCACCGTTGCTTCACTGTCGCTCGGTGAAAATCCTGGAACTCTCTTCTCAACAGCACTGTTGGTGTACCTACCCCACAAGGACTGCAGCAGTTCAAGAAGGCAGCTCACCACCGCCTTCTCAAGGGCAATTAGGGATGGGCAATAAATGCTGGCCGAATCAGCGATGCCCACATCCCATGAATTAAAAAACAATGGGGCCAATAGATGAGCGAGACTTGGTGCAGTATAGGATACACCGATACAGAATGCTTAGTTTAGCCAATTAAATTTATGGGTCAAAAATGAGAACCCAGCCCAGAGAGCATTGAAAAAGTTAAATCGGAGGTGACAAAGCAGGGATGAGAGTTTTAGCAAACAGATGGCCTAAAGTAAGGGAAAATGTGGATAAAGTTACAGAAATAGTAGACATTGTGAAGGAAAAGATAAGGCATTTTAGAGCTCAGCTTTGTGTCGAACAGTTACGAAAAGTCTGGTTCACCCAGATATAGTGGCCTGGGAAGTGTATGGATATGACGACAAAGTTTAGGCAGGGGCCAAAAACAATGGTTTTGGTCTTCCCAGTGGAAGAACTGCAGCTCAGCCAAGCCTGTATTGTGATAAACAGTCTGATAATGGAGGAAGTGAGTAGTAAAGACAGATGGTGTGAGGAAGAGCTGAGTGTCGCCTGCTTACATACGGATGCCGACAATGTTTTTGGGTGATGTTGCCAAAAGATGAGGAATGAAAAGGGGCCAGCCAAGGGAAGATCCTTAGGGGGACTCCAGATGCAATGGCTCAAAGTGAAGGAAAAGAGATCATTGGTGGAAATGCTAGAACCGGATGGCTAAGTAAGGACAATCCTATTGAACTGGATAACAGAGCAAATGCATTGTAGGAGGATGGTGTGTTAAAGGCTATAGAGAATGAGGGGGGATAATGCACCATGGTCACAGCAGAGGTCATTTGGGACTTTGATGAGGGCTGTTTGTGACGTGGGTAGAAACCTGATCGACAGATTCAAACATGGAGTTGCAACAAAAATCATCGAATGATGAGCGCCATTCGGACTATCATGCTGATTCCAGCTCTTTGGTAGAGCTATCCAATTAATCTCACTCCTCTCCTCTATAGCCCTGTAATTTGTTTCCTGAAATATTTATCCAATTCTTTTTTGAATCTATTGAATATGCATCCACACCCTTTCAGGCACTGCATTCCGGAACACAAAATTCACTATGTAAAAAATTATTTCCTCAAGTCACCTTTGGTTCTTTTGCCTATCATAAATCAGTGTCCTCTGGTTACCAACCTTTCTGCCACTGGAAACAGTTTCTCTATTTACTCCATCAAAACTATTCATGACTTTAAACATCTCTATCAAATCCCCTCTTGACTTTCTCTGCTTTAAAGGAGAGCAACCCCAGTTTCTCCACATAACTGAAGTTCCACATCCTGGCACCATTCCAGTAAATCTCCTCTGCCCCCTCTCCAATGTCTTGACATCCTTCAAGAGTGGTGCCCAGAACTCAACACATACTCCTGCTGAGGACTAACCAGTGTCTTATAAAGGTTTATCCTAACTTCCTTGCTTTTGCACTCATTCCTTAATTAATGAAGCCAAGGAACTCATGCCTGTATAACAAGCTCTTAAATACATTCCCATGTCTTTGTTCCTGCACCCCTTTAAAACCGTACCAATTGGTTAATATTGCCTCTCACGCTTCCCACCAAAATATATCATTTCACACTTTTCTGCACTAAATTTCATCCATCATGTGTCTGCCCATTTCTCCAATTTGTCCTCCTTCTGTTTTTTTAACTATCTACATCATTGTTTGTTTCACTACATTTGAGTTTTGTATCACCTGCAAACTTTGAGATCATCAATATCTAGTCAAAGAGCAGTAGTCTCAAAACCAGCCCTAGGGGACCACCACTGTATATCTCCAGTTTGAAAAACAACCATTCACCAATACTTTTGCTTTCTGTCCCTTAACCAATTTTGCATCCATGATGCCATAGATTTTAATTTTGGTAACAAGTCTATTATGTGGTACTTTGTAAAAGGCCTTTTGAAAGCTCATATACACTAGATCAACCACACTACTTCCCATGAACCCTCTATGGTATTTCAAAGAACTTTATTAATCAAACATGATTTGCCTTTAATAAATCTTTACTGACTTTCTTTTATGTGCCCATACTTTTCTAAATTCCAATAAACTTTGTCCCCGATTATGGTCTCAAAGATAGGCACTGATTTTCAGGGTGACAAGTTCATGGCCTTTGGAAAGGAGATTGGTGGTACTTTGCAAGGCCAGAGGGGTCGATGGTGATTTTTTCTGAGGAGCTAATGACAGCTGTTATTAAAGGGAGGAGTCAGTACCTGAGAAGAGAAAACCATTTGTAATGCCACAGATCTAATTGGACATTTGCAGTTAATAGGAAAGCAGATTTTGTACAGATAATAAAAGATAATCTTTGCCAACTTCATAAAGTTTTTCTAAAAAAAAAGGGCCGTTAAATGGGAAGAGGATACTTGCTTATGTTTGAGATCTAGTCACTAAACTGTGGGCGGCGCAGTGGTTAGCACCGCAGCCTCACAGCTCCAGCAACCCGGGTTCAGTTCTGGGTACTGCCTGTGTGGAGTTTGCAAGTTCTCCCTGTGACTGCGTGGGTTTCCACCGGGTGCTCCGGTTTCCTCCCACAGCCAAAGACTTGCAGGTTGATAGGTAACTTGGCCATTGTAAATTGCCCCTAGTATAGGTAGGAGAATGGTGGGGATGTGGTAGGGAACATGGGGTTAATGTAGGATTAGTATAAATGGGTGGTTGTTGGTCGGCACAGACTCAGTGGGCCGAAGGGCCTGTTTCAGTGCTGTATCTCTAAATAAAAACAAACACATAATTGATATCCGTAAAAATTTCAATGTCAATTTAATCAAATACCTTAAGGTGCAATCAAATTGTTTATACTCAGTTAACGTTGCACACTAGCAATATAATGTTATCAGAAAATTCGAAAAGCATACTGGAAAAGCACACTGTCTGAGCAAAGCAGAGGCTGGTATGATTTGGCTCAGAGAGCTGCATTAACCAGCAAAAACTGCTGCAACGTAAGAAAATGTTACCAGATGTAGTCAGTGCAAACCGCAGTAAAGGAAGATTTAATAATGCCTCCAAAATAATTCTCGTTAGTATGCAGGAGCTAAATCTTATGCTTACAATGACTTGTATCTGGATTGCACCAACCTGACTAGCTTGAAATTTCCTTTGATCCCAGGAATATCTGAAGGGAACTCATCTGGTGTGCTACTACCACACGACCTATAACAGTCTGGCCTGGGACAACTGGGGTCATCAAGTTTGTAAACCTAAAAAAAGTACAACTAAATAAGTACAGAAAAAGTTTCAAGTTTTATAAAAGACAATTAAAGAGTAACCACTGGATTTCTTGTCCAAAATAAAATAAAGCCATATACTGTATAAATGCCAGTATATTGGCCTCATTCACAAAGAGCTGGCTTTCTTTAACAAAATTAAACAATTTTAAGATTATAGCTTATTATATTTGTTCCATCAAATATTTGTACTTTGAATTACAAGGGTGAGGGAGTCCCAGACATTCAGCAAAATGGCTGATATTAACTAATTACCACAGATGACGTCCAGGCTTCAAGTCACCCAGACTGTCATCCTCAAAGGTCTGTTGTAGTCTTTTCATGAGACAGTATAATCATTATTTACTCAGGCAATTAAAAATTTCACAAACGCAGAACCACTGCAAATGAAGAATATTGGTTATTTTTAAGCAGTTCATCAATGATTTAAAATGAAGGACTTCAGGAAATACCAAAATACGTACAACAATCTGACCACGTTCCATTGAGGTACAGCACAAAAAAACAAAAATGATCACAATTTAAATCAAATACAAAGACATTTAACTGAACATGAACTACAAAGGCAGGAATATTATGTACGGCACTCCATTTCTATTGATGTTTTTACCTTTGCATTGGCATATCCAAGCTTGATAGTGATATTTCTTTCCAGTTCATTTTTAAATCGGACAGTCTGAACACCAGAAATAGCTTTAACTACAGTGGACTTTCCATGGGCTACGTGACCAATTGTGCCTAATGAAAAGGTTAGTTGGAACACAGGTTAAGCTACTGCATGATTTATGTAAACAACTTATCACAAAATCAGAACTTAACCTTGGTCCAAACAATAAATTCTACATTATTCATTTTGATTAACTGAGCAGCCAAACATGCAATCCAGTAATGAATATCTTCCCTTCTATTTACTGTGCCCATTTCCTTATGCTATTTGTAAAGTACCATGGATTTTTTTTTAATTTAAAAGTTCTTTATAACTTCAAGTTAACGTATTTCAGATGCCACAATTTAAAAAAACACACTTTCAGACCTTCATGTGAGGAGTTCTTGATCATGATTTTTTTTTGGGGGGGGGGGGGGGGAAGAAGGGGGAAATGAGGGGTTGGAGCAGGGTAACCTACATCATTCTGTCCATTTGTAGTACAATAGAGGTTGCCTTATGAATTGGGCATAGAATCATGCACTGCAACAATGAGTGAAAAGCAACCTGACATCCAGTATTTTCTTACTGCAAAACAGCTAAACGTTGCATCTTCATGCTGGTGTTATCTAAAAAAAAAAACATCCTGTTGCACCACTGGCATATTATCCAGACACTTGCTACTATTAACGCATTTTCCAGTTCATATGCTACAAATATTCACAATATTTATGGTCTTGCATGTTTTTGAAACATATTTTCCCACCCACCCACCTTTGACTTACTCACTCCAGAACTCTAATATCGTAGAATTGTAACACCTTGGGCTTCTCCACCCAATTAGAAACTGCATTGATTAAAATTACCAACTTCTTAGCCAACTTCAATTATGTTTCTTGCAGCAACTTTGAAGATATTAAAGCTGTATACAACTGAATAGATGTTTGCAGTCCTCAATTACAAATGGTGCTAAGACATAAGAACTAGGAGTAGGCAATTCAGCCCCTCGAGCCTGCTCCGTCATTCAACACGATCATGGCTGATCTCATCTTGGCCTCAACTCCACTTTCCTGCCCGTTCTCCATAAACCCTTCAACCCATTTCTAATTAAAAATCTGTCTATCACCTCCTTAAATTTACCCAATGTCCCGGCATCCACCGCACTCTGGTGTAGTGAATTCCACAGATTCATGACCCTTTGAGAGAAGTAATTTCTCCTCATCTCTGTTTTAAATCTGCTATCCCTTAGCCTAAAACTACGACCTCTCGTTCTAGATTCCCCTACAAGAGGAAACATCCTCTCTATGTCTACTTTGTCTATCCCCTTAATCATCTTATATACCTCAATTAGATCTCCCCTCATTCTTCTAAACTCCAGAGAGTAAAGGCCTAAACTGCTCAATCTCTCTTCATAAGACAAGCCCCCCCATCTCTGGAATCAATCTTGTGAACCTCCTTTGAACTGCCTCCAATGCTACTACATCCTTTCTCAAATAGGGGACCAAAACTGTACGCAATACTCCAGGCGTGGTCTCATCAATGCCTTGTACAGTTGCAGCAACACTTCCCTACTTTTATACTCTATTCCTTTAGCAATAAATGCCAAAATTCAATTTGCCTTCCTTATCACCTGCTGTACCTGCAAACTAGTTTTCTGCGATTCATGCACGAGGACACCCAGATCCCTCTGCACCGAAGCACTCTGAAGTTTCTCTCCGTTTAGATAATAATTTCCCTTTCTATTCTTCCGACCAAAATGGATAACCTCTCACTTATCCATGTTAAGTCCATCTGCCAAATTTTGGCCCATTTATCTAATCTATTCATATCCATTTGTAGATTTATTTCTTTATTGCAACTTACTGTCCCACCTATTTTAGGGTCATCTGCAAATGTGGCTATAGTACCTTCTATCCCTGCATCCAAGTCATTAATATAGAATGTAAATAGTTGGGGCCCCGAGGATCGAACCCTGTTGCATCCCACTAGTTACATCTTGCCAACCAGAAAAAGACCCATTTATCCCGACTCTCTGTTTTCTGTTTGTTAGCCAATCCTCTATCAAAGCCAATAAATTGCCCCTAACCCCATGTGAACTTACCTTGTGTACTAACCTTTTGTGCGGCACCTTATCAAATGCCTTCTGGAAGTCCAGATAAACTACATCTACAGGATTCCCATTATCCACTTTGCTTGTTACAGCTTCAAAGAACTCTAGCAAATTAGTCAAACACGATTTACCCTTCATAAACATGCTGACTCTGATGGACTGTGTTTTGACTTTCTAAATGTTATTACTTCCTTAATAATGGATTCTAACAATTTTCCAATGACAGATGTTAAACTAACTGGTCTATAGTTTCCTACTTTCTGCCTCCCTCCCTTTTCGAATAAGGGCATTAGCTTTTTTCCAATCCACTGGAACCTCTCCCATATCCAGAGAATTTTGGAATATTATAACCAATGGATTAACTATCTCCACTGCCACTTCCTTTAAGATCCTAGGATGTAGGCCATCAGGCTCTGGGGACTTATCTGCCTTCAACTCCAATAGTTTGCTCAGTACTTTTTCCCTAGTGATGATTGTTCTAAGTTCCTCCCTTTCTATAACCTCTGCATTACCTGTTACTATTGGGATGGTACTAGTGCCCTCCATCGTGAAAACTGAAGCAAAATACTGATTTAGTGTCTCTGCCATTCCTGTGTTCCCTTTTATTAACTCCCCAGTCTCATCCTCCAGCAGACCAGCATTCACTTTAGCTATTCTCTTCCCTTTTATATACTTATAGAAGCTTTTGCTATCCGTTTTTATATTTTGCGCTAGCTTTCTTTCATAATTTACCGTTGCTCTTTTTAGTAGCTTTTTAGTAACCCTTTGTCGATCTTTAAAAGTTTCCCAATCTTCCAGCCTACCACTGGCCTTTGCAATATGGTACGCCTTAGTTTTTGTCTTTATGTTATCCTTAACTTCCTTGCTTAGCCACAGATTTTTTTCCCCTCCTAGAATCTTTCTTCCTCTCTGGAGTATATTTTAGTTGGGATAAATTGAATATCTCCTTAAACATCTGCCACTAGGGTCAAATCTGTCCTACCTTATAGTCTTCTTGCCCAGTCCACTAGGGTCAAACCTGTCCTCATGCCTATATAATTACCTTTGTTTAACGTCAGAACGCTCATGTGGGACTCCAGCTTCTCGCCCTCAAACTGAATTTGAAATTCTAGCATGCGATGATCACTCTTCCCTAGAGGATCCTTTACAATGATATCATTTATTAATCCCACCTCATTACACAACACCAAATCTAGAATAGCCTGCTCCCTGGTTGGTTCCACAACATATTGCTCCAAAAAACAATCTCTAATACATTCAATGAACTCTCCCTCGAGGTTACCCTTGCCAATTTGACTAATCCAGTCTATATGCATATTAAAATCACCCATGATTACTGCCGTACCTTTCTTATGAGCCTCCAGAATTTCCTGGTTTATACTGTGCCCCACTGCGGAACTACTGTTTGGGGACCTATAGATTACTCCCCCCAGTGAATTCTTTCCCTTGCTATTTCGTATTTCTACCCAGACTGATTCTACACCTTGATCTCCAGTGTCTAAATCGTTTCTCACAACAGCAATGATCTCTTCCTTCACTAACAAAGCTACACCACCTCCTTTTCCTTCCTGTCTATCCTTGCGAAATACTGAGTATCCTTGGATATTCAATTCCCAAACCTGGTTGTCCTGCAACCACGTCTCAGTAAGCGCCACTAAATCATACCCATTTGTCTCTATTTGCGCTGTTAACTCATTTATTTTATTCCGAATGCTTCGTGCAGATACAAAGCCTTTAGGTTTGTTCTATTATTAAATTTCCCTACTCTTGTACGATTCCTTGGTGCAATATGATGTTCACACGTACTGCCCCTTCCTTTTATTTTCTGGTAACAATCAGCCTCACCACTAACCTGCACTCCTACCTTCTCCTTTAACTTCCTGTTTTTCCATGCAACTGAACCCTCCCCCCCCACTATTTAGTTTAATGCCCTATCTACAGCCCTAGTTATGCGATTCACCAGGACTCTGGTCCCAGCATAATTCAGGTGGAGCACGATACAAAGTGAAGCAGCTTTCCTCTGGGAAAACATTTAGAGTTATAATATTCATCATTTCAGGTTGACTCCTGCAATTAAATGCAATTTATAGATGAACAGATAACACCTTAAAGAAAATCCTAAACCAAATAACCAAAACAAAAGCAGTGATAAGACTTAAGTTTTTTATAACAGATAAAATAAAATTATGAAATTGTCAAATGGGATTGGGTGGCAGCATCAGGTTCTGCGTTCAAATGTTGCAGACTGAAAGGATTAAATTCAGTTGGCTGAAATGAGATTTGGTGCAGATTTACAGCACAACCTTCACAAACTGACCATCAGAATTAGAGGGCACAAACACGTGTGGAAAATGGAAATATTCATACCAACTATATAATTAATACAGGAGAAAGTAATAAACATGCCTTTTGAAACTTTCCAGGTACAACTTCCCAACATAAATATATGCAACATAATATTTTTTTAGCACAAATCCTTGACCTGTAAAAGTTTTTTTTTTACAAGACTTGTGACTAGACAGAACTTTTAAAAAATTGCCATATTTGAATTTATAAAGCTACATTTTATGCCAATTAACAGACGTTCTTTTTAAAAATCTATGACTCCAACAGATTATGTCCAAAACAGGCATCTACCTCCTATAGAAAATGAACATTCATGTAACGGAGAATGAGCCAAAAGGATTTAATTACTCACCTATATTGATAGTAGCTTGCCTGCTAATAACTTCAGGAGAAAGAGCTGTTAACTTGCTAACATCCTGTAAAACAGAAGTAATCACAAACCATTAAACATTATACAATTAAAACTTTTGCTAGGATTGCAAATTATTCAGATATTTTGAATGGATAAATGTTGGGCATCAGCATTAAACATGGCAAAAAAGTTACTTGCACAACATTTCTTAATCTCTATTCTCATTGAATCCCTCTTGATGAGGAGCCCAATTCTCAGAAAATATCAATCCCGCTCCATCAGTCAACATGAGTAAAATACATAGGGATTGCATATTTCCTCCCCTCTTCCTCTTCCTCAGACAAAACCTGGACAAAATTGAAATCTTAATTTGGGATTCCAACTTTACAGCCTACAGTTCTCATATTGCTGTTATCAAGTTTGGTGATATTCCTGACTTATTCTTCCTTGCTAAACACCAAGCAATTTGCAGCTGGCTCCTTTCCTACTATCTTTGATCCTTCCAAACTTGCTCTCTCTTCATCCTCTATGTATGTCAGTTTTTTTTACGCAATTCACCAATGTTTCCATTTATTTAGAACAGCAGCTAAATACAGATGATCAGTGGATTATAAATTCAATTCATAATTTGACCGAACATGCACGTTACATTTACAACAAGCAAGAATCCGTATTAGCCATGAAACGATCTCTGTAACCTACTCCAATTCTATAAATCGCCGAGACCTCCATATTCTTCCAACCCTGGTCTTGTGCATTCTTCACTCTATTCACCCAACATTGGTGGCTGTGCCTCCAAACAGCTAGGGCCTGCAGTCTGGAATTTCCTCCCTAAATCTCTCTGCCTCCCTCTCATTATTACCCACTTCTTTTACCAAGCTTTTGGTCATGTCTAATATCTTTGACTCACATCCATTTTTGTCCAATTACACATCTCTGAAATGCCATGGAAGGGATTTCTACTTTAAAGGCAATATATAATATAAATCCTGAGTTGTTGTTGTCTTTATCTATTGGATAGTAATTCCTCAACTCTACTTGTCTCACCTCCCAGTGAGACAGACAGTCAAAAGCATAGTCAAAAGTTGAATTTTAATCTGGAATCTTGACAGTGACCTTCGCGTATCACTCTCCCTTAGATTTTTTGTGCACTGCCTCCAGAGGCTTGCTGAGCTCTATGGGTGTAACAGATTTCATAATAGAGTGCAACCTCAAAGGCGGCATTTGATCACTTGGCAGGCTCATGAACCGACAATTGTGAGTTTCACTATAGTATTCAAAATGTCTACAAACCAACCCTAGACAGCTGGCAGTGGTGGAGAGACTTTCCTGTGGGTCTTCCAATTTTGCAAACAATTACCCCCCCCAAACTATCTGCTAAACATAGAAAGAGACTTCAGTGCATTAGCAAGCTGGCTACTTTGCAGCCATCTGGCCTCAATACTTACTTTAGACCTTCCGAAATAGCGGAGGAAGAGGCTTGGTACTTAGGATGGGAATCCCCTATTGGCGGTGTGGTCTGCAACCATGGTGCTGCCCTGCCCATTTCTACCAAGAGACTCCTGCAACCTGCCCCATTTTTGTCAGGTTTTCATGTTCTCCCTCTCAAACCTGCTTCAACTGCAGTCTCCACCATTTAAAATGACCAGGCTTCAAATGGACAGTAGCGTATATCAGCCAAAAAGTGATAACCATTGGCCACTAACATTAATTTGAAAGTTGCCTGTTATAACATTTTGAGTGCTCCGTTTATTTTGAGAAATAAACTGAGTCAAATCAGTTTCCAAAATCATCCTGTGATACTGTGCAGTGAAGTGCACATGACAAACTGATATTTTTTAAAAATTCACTCATGGAATACGGGCGTTGCTCGCTAGGCCAGCATTTATTGCACATCCCTAACTGACCTTGAGAAGATGATGAGCTGCCTTCTTGAACAGCTGCAGTCCTTGGTGTGTAGGTATACCCACAGTGCTGTTAGAAAGGGAGTTCCAGGATTTTGACTCAGCAACAGTGAAGGAATGGCGATATAGTTCCAAGTCAGGATTGTGGGGGGTTTGGAGGGAAACCTGCAGGTGTTCCCATGCATCTGCTGCCCTTGTCCTTCTAGGTGGTAGAGGTCATGGATTTGGAAGGTGCAGTCTAAGGAGCTTTGGTGCTTTGCATTGTGTAGATGGTACACAGTGCTGTCACTTTGCATCAGTGGTGGAGGGAGTGAATGTTTGTAGATGGGGTGCCAATCAAGCAGGCTGCTTTGTCCTGGATGGCATCAAGCTTCTTCAGTATTGTTGGAGCTGCACCCATCCAGGCAAGTGGAGAGTATTCCATCACACTCCTGACTTGTGCCTTGTAGATGGTGGACAGGCTTTGGGGTGCCAGGAGGTGAGTTACTCGTCGAAGGATTACCAGCCTCTGACCTGCTCATGTAGCCATAGTATTTATATGGCTGCTCCATATATACCATGCCTGTGTTTTAAAATATATTTATATTTAACAAAAGCAACACTTCCCACGCAATAATCCCAACAGAAGTAGTTAAGCGTCCTGACTGGGTGTTTGAGTTGTTTAAATGATCAACGGGTTCTGCTCCCTGCCCCTCCAATTTTCAGATCACCGCAGCTGGGGTGAGATTGAGGCTGAAGTGCTCGGGTCTTTGGTCAGGTCTCAGGTCTAGCATTAAGGAGGTTCATTCAGATAGCAGTTCAGGGAGCCGTGGCTGATGAGCAATAACATTTTTGTTATAACAGCACGTGCACACTCTAGATGGGAATTCTTGATCATGCCTACAAAATGTAGCACAATTCAATTCCCAGAAGAGCAGCAGCAGATAACGACGAGCAGCAAAGGACAAAACAAGAAAAACAGAACAAATCAACTAAACGGTAATTTCCTGGATTCCAAAATAAAAACAAAACCAGTTTCTATCAAACACTGCATGTAATGGGCAAATCACAATCACATGAACATGCCTGCTATTATGCATTCTCTGGGTCTCGTGTATTATTTTTCTTAGCATGCTTCCTTTTGCCTGACACGATTATGACTTGTCAACTAACCAACTCTTGTTCTCCTAATCACTTTACAGCTCGTTATACTACTTAGTTGTGTACTTGTTTCTTCCTTCTGCTATTTGTTTGTGTCCTTGTTTCTTCCTCCCCCTTTTCTTCACTCGGTTCCTTTTTATAAGTTGTTCATCTGTAAGATCTTCCAATTCTGATGAAAGAATACACTTAAAATTGCAACATTTTCTGTTTCAGCAAGCTTGTGATTAATCTATTTCCTCTCTCCTCTCTGTAAAGGACTTTCTGTTAAAGCTGCCATATGAACGAAAGTTGTTCGTGGATGATACCCATTTACCTGTCTTTTGCACTCTCTCAATATCTCCATCTAGCAAAAATTTAACTGATTAATCTACGTCAATCACCACACTCTGGTTGACATTAACAATAACTGTGAAGTAACATTCCCTCAGTGAGTTTGGAAGCAACATCTGAAACTGAGAAACTACTTCAATACCTCGCAACTATAGTTCCCATAAATGTTGTCCTCTTGTCTACACTGTGAAAGCAATTAAATGCCAGCAGTATTTACTGAACGTTCAAAATTCACTGCATGTCAATTGTCTTACTGGTTCAATATCGGATCAGACAACACTAGAACAAATGTACAACTGATAGAATGATACAGCATAGGAGGCCATTTGGCCCATTGTGCCTGTGCCATCTTTTTGGTAGAACAATGCAATTAGTCCACTCCACTGCTCTTTCCCTATAGCCCTGCATTCCACCCCCTTCAAATATTTATCCAATTCCCATTTGAAGGTTGCTGTCAAACTGCTTCTACCACCCTATCAGGTAATGCATCCCAGATCATAATTTGCTGTGCAAAGAAACTTTAATGCCACCTCTGGCTTTTTTGCCAATCACCTTATAATCTGTGCCCTCTGGTTACCAAATCTTCTGCTACTGGAAACAGTTTTTCCTGATTACTCAAAACCATTCATGACTTTAAACATATCAAATCTTCTCGACCTTCTGTGCTCTAAGGAGAACCACCCCAGCTTCTCCAGTCTCTCCATATAAAAAGTCCCTGGTGCCGTTCTAATAACTCTCCTCTGCACCCTCTCCAAAGCTTTGACATCCGTCTGAAAATATGGTGCCCAGAACTGAACACAACACTCCAGCTGAGATCTAACCGGTGTTTTAGAAGAGTTTAGCATAACTTCCTTGCTTTTCTAATCTACGCCTCTATTAATAAAGTCAAGGGCCCCGTATGCTTTAGCAGCCTTCTCCAATTTCCCTGCCACCTTCAAAGACCTGTGTATATATACCCCAGGTCTCTCTGCTCCCGCACCCCTTTTAAAATTGTACCATTTAAAAAGCTAGAGAACTTGCGAGCAGCACATGGTCACTGTCTGTGTACTGCAGCTCTGGGAAAGACTGTTCCCCGCACGGAACAATTAGAAAACTGGGTCTTGGTTCACAAATGACCAACAGCCAGGGGTGGGGAAGAAAGTAAAAATTGCCTTCAGGAATGCAGCAAATTAATGTTCGGGAACAAGACGAGAGTGAAACAGTAACCGGGATATAGGCCACGCCGGCCTGGCCAGCTCAACGGCACTAAACCGCAGAGAGAAAGGATGCGACTGTCCTCGCCCTGAGCAGAGCCACAACCTGCTCCCCCGCGTCCGGCCCCACCACAACCCCGGCTCCAACCGCTAACCGAGGCCCTGGGCCCGTGTGTGGCTCCACACTTGGAAGTACGGCCGGCGGCTCATGTGTTCAGTGAAACCATCCTTCCCCCAGCCGGCACTGACCAGGGCGTTCAGATCCTGTCTCGCCAGTTGAGGCTGCCCCACGGTGACACCGGACTCGTCTCCCGTCATCGTAATACCGGCCCCACCATTAACCACCGCTCACAGAATGATGCAACCCTTCAGCGCCAACAACACCACCCGCCACCACAAGATGACCTTCCGGAAGAGGAGGCACCAGCGCCAGCCGTAGTGCCCTCTGCAGGACAACAACTGCAATTTCTTCACACCAATGACAAATATTTAAAGCATTAACATGATGTAAACTATTATTCCAGAAGCAACAGAAGTGCAAAACGGGATTGCTGCATTGGAAATTGTTCAATAACATCTTTACTCTACATTGCTGTAAAAATCCTACCAGTCATTGTGGGTTCAGAAAGCAAATATGATGCAAACAGCTCCAACATTTTGTTGAGCTAACAAAGGCGTTCCACATTGTTAGGAGAAAAGATCTCTGGAAAATTACAGAATCCTCTCCAAGTTTGGGTGGGAGTTTGACAAATCCATTGAAATGGTCTAACAATTCCAAAATGGCATGATGCCTATAGTGATGGAAGCTGGGGCCAGTTTCAACTCCTTCCCCATTATAAACGGTATCAAGCGAGGATGTTACTTTTCACCATCACTTTTCACTGTTTCGTTTGCTATTATGCTTCTCGTGGCTTTCAGTAATCTCAAAACCAAAGTCAAGATCAAATTCAGTAGTGATGGGCAGCTCTTCAACTTTAGAAGACTCTAAACCAAAGCTGCTGGAAGAACTTGTTCATGAACTCCTATTTGATGATGACCCACCCCCAGGATTATATGCTAAAAAACAAGAACCATCCTGTAACAGCTTGCCTGCAATTTGACAAGACAGTGGGGCTCTTCCAGCCAGTCCTCAGCAAGAATTACACTCCACCTATCATAATGATTGTTGATCACATGCTTCAGGCTGGGAAGCGATTTCATGATGTCAGAAATGGCTGCTTAAAAGCAACTCAAACAGTACAAAGTAGATGTTCATAAGGGGGAACAACTTGCTCAAGATAGAAAAGCATAGCAACCTGTGCAAGTCTTGCAGGAAAAATCAAGATACCCAACCTGGTATATCTGTTTACCCTGTGGACATTCATTCCTAGCAAAAATCAGTCTCATTAGTCAATGATATTCTGACTGTCGTCGTTAATGTCAATATATTCTGCGTAACAATTTGCATTTGCAAAAGAATCCTTGCATAAAAGAACATTTGAAAGCATCTTACAAGGGAAACAAATGGAAACCAGGTAACATAAAATCCCAACCTATAAACTCAGAAAAGCTGATAAAAAGCTTCAAAAAAGCTGACAATGGAATAATCAACTGAGAAAACAGCTTTGTATAAAGACCAATGACTGAGGCCACTGCTTCAAAGCACCTGAATTAATTAAATTCCTTTTTATTAAATTGGATTTTAGGATTTTTATTAGTGTTTTGGGATCACATTCCACAATTCAGTTTGTTTTTCTGTGAAAACTGAAACTTAATGACTTACTGTATGACACATGAAAAAAAAGTAGATATTAATGGAAGTGCAGTGGGCCATGAACTTCAGCTGCAGTTATTGCTAATATTCCATCATATAGGGAATATATTCCATCATCTCTAGCCAGCGGAAAAGCCCCTGGGAAGGACAGCATTACCCCTGAAATAATCAAGAGTGCCAAGCCTGCTATACTCTCAGCACTACATGAACTGCTATGCCTGTGCTGGGACGAGGGAGCAGTACCCCAGGACATGCGCGATGCCAATATCATCACCCTCTATAAAAACAAAGGTGACCGCGGTGACTGCAACAACTAGCGTGGAATCTCCCTGCTCAGCATAGTGGGGAAAGTCTTTGCTCGAGTCGCTCTGAACAGGCTCCAGAAGCTGGCCGAGCGCGTCCTCCCTGAGGCACAGTGTGGCTTTCGTGCAGAGAGATCAACCGTTGACATGCTGTTCTCCCTTCGTCAGATACAGGAGAAATGCCGTGAACAACAGATGCCCCTCTACATTGCTTTCATTGATCTCACCAAAGCCTTTGACCTCGTCAGCAGACGTGGTCTCTTCAGATTACTAGAAAAGATTGGATGCCCACCAAAGCTACTAAGTATCATCACCTCATTCCATGACAATATGAAAGGCACAATTCAACATGGTGGCTCCTCATCAGAGCCCTTTCCTATCCTGAGTGGCGTGAAACAGGGCTGTGTTCTCGCACCCACACTTTTTGGGATTTTCTTCTCCCTGCTGCTTTCACATGCGTTCAAGTCCTCTGAAGAAGGAATTTTCCTCCACACAAGATCAGGGGGCAGGTTGTTTAACCTTGCCCATCTAAGAGCGAAGTCCAAAGTATGGAAAGTCCTCATCAGGGAACTCCTCTTTGCTGACGATGCTGCTTTAACATCTCACACTGAAGAGTGCCTGCAGAGTCTCATCGACAGGTTTACGGCTGCCTGCAATGAACTTGGTCTAACTATCAGCCTCAAGAAAATGAACATCATGGGGCAGGACGTCAGAAATACTCCATCCATCAATATTGGCGACCACGCTCTGGAAGTGGTTCAAGAGTTCACCTACCTAGGCTCAACTATCACCAGTAACCTGTCTCTAGATGCAGAAATCAACAAGCGCATGGGAAAGGCTTCCACTGCTATGTCCAGACTGGCCAAGAGAGTGAGGGAAAATGGCGCACTGACACGGAACACAAAAGTCCGAGTGTATCAGGCCTGTGTCCTCAGTACCTTGCCGTATGGCAGCGAGACCTGGACAACGTATGTCAGCCAAGAGCGACGTCTCAATTCATTCCATCTTCGCTGCCTCCGGAGAATACTTAGCATCAGGTGGCAGGACCGTATCTCCAACACAGAAGTCGTCGAGGCGGCCAACATCCCCAGTTTGTACACACTACTGAGTCAGCGGCGCTTGAGATGGCTTGGCCATGTGAGCCGCATGGAAGATGGCAGGCTCCCCAAAGACACATTGTACAGCGAGCTCGCCACTGGTATCAGACCCACTGGCCGTCCATGTCTCCGCTTTAAAAACGTCTGCAAACGCGACATGAAATCCTGTGACATTGATCACAAGTCGTGGGAGTCAGTTGCCAGCGTTCGCCAGAGCTGGCGGGCAGCCATAAAGACGGGGCTAAAATGTGGCGAGTCGAAGAGTCTTAGTAGTTGGCAGGAAAAAAGACAGAGACGCAAGGGGAGAGCCAACTGTGCAACAGCCCCGACAAACAAATTTCTCTGCAGCACCTGTGGAAGAGCCTGTCACTCTAGAATTGGCCTTTATAGCCACTCCAGGCGCAGCTTCACAAACCACTGACACCTCCAGGCGCGTATCCATTGTCTCTCGAGATAAGGAGGCCAAAGAAGAAGAAGGGAAAATAATCCTGAAATATACAAAAATGCCATTTTTCTCTAGTGATCTGTGTGACACAGGGCATTGCAGTTCATTGGTACCAGTCTCACATGAGCAGGCTGGAAAGTATCATGGGAACATTGACTAATTTATATTGCTGATACCTTGTTAGAACCACATAATAGACCTTACAGCAGAATGATATCTTAAAGCACACTGTGAAGCAAAGCAGGTTTGCACTTGTTGGCACCGTCTCCAAAGAAGAGTTATCCCAACTACCTGATAGGTAGTTAAAAAGTGATTGCTCTTTGCAACACCAGGGGATATGGCTGTACACATGGAAGAAGGCAGGGTATAAAGGTAATGCTACAACAGTATCTGTTACAAATGTGTCCTCAGAAAATATTACGCTTACTACTTACCCCTCAAAAGCTGTCATGCAACCATACTGCTCTTTGAAAGCTTAGCATGCATAGCCTACTCCTGTTCCTAATCCGTATGTTCCTATGTACAGCAGCACATGTAAAAGATACAAATTTCATTTGGAACTGCTGTCGCACTAAAATCCTAAAGGTGTTTCACACAGCAAATCCTGCAAAAACACCATGGCTGCAAGAAGCATGCTCAGTTACTGACACTTACCAGAGATTGCAGGATGCCATTCCTGGCCCCTGCATTTTGTGAAATACATCAATGATGTGAATTCAGGCAGCCATGTTATGTTGCTGTTGCTATTCAGTAGGAAAGGACAGGTCCTTCTGGACAACTGTGTGATACATTCTTGGATAGAAAGTTACCTGATACAGCAGATAATTCCTATACTGCACTGGAAGAAGGCTGAGGCATAACCATTGAAGGAAGCAATGACCTTTCCTTGCACTTGACTGTGTTGTTCCTGTGATAAAGTTGGCTGCAGCCAACAAGTAGCATCGGTCTGCAAATGCCCTGTGCTGTTCCAAAGCGTGTGGAGGCAGTTCTCTGTGGCTACTGCCAGGTAGGTGTGCCAAAGCCTGCAGGTATAATTGGTGACAGGATGATCGAAGTAGGCTGCCTGATTTTCATGCTAACCAATGTCTTTGGCATTTGTTCCTTGATCATTGATTTCAAACCTGTGGGAGCTGAGCTGGGAAAGCAGACGCCACAAATTACAGAAACAACCATTAAAATAAATGCCTTTGTGCTTTCAAGAGCTTCTTTCTTCATATGTGATAATACTGCTGCTCTCTAATGGCTGGATGGGTGGAACAGCTATCTAAAAATTTTAAATTAAAGGGCTGCATTGAAATGCCTTCACTAAATGACAATCTGCATTGTGGAACCTCTTGCTTTAATGGATGGAAGTCCATAGGCCACAGGATTGTGGAATCACCCCTAGGCGATCATTGTCTAATGGAGCACATGCACACTCTAGATGAGAACTGCAAATGAGAAAACCAGGTGGATGAGTGGAATCCTGGTGATTCCGGTAAGTCCTAATAGACTGATCCCTGCTCACCCATTTACTACTGGCAGGAATATTACTATTGATTGTAAAATCTAGCTTCTATTTACTAACTTAAAAATGATAACCAAATATTCTCAAATAGAATCAAATATTTCTGCAAATTTTATCTTTTGAAAAAGAAACAAATTAAATCATCAATGATGATGTTTAATCTCTGCCAATAACATCATTATTATTTATAGTGACATGGCGATGGCTGCTGTTTTAAACTCTAATCAATATTTACCTAGTCACATTGCTGAAACAATCGGAAAGACAATTTAGGATTTGAAAGTAGCTGAATAAATTCAACACTGTCTGGATTTGATCACTGTTTCAAATTAGATACTGCATAAATCTGTCATATTTAATTACTGGGATGTTATTTACTCAAGTACCTTTTTAAATTCTGCAGTCAATATTTTATCTGACCATGCAGCTAGTTAAAGTTTGCTTGATAATTTAGGAAACCATTATTATTTTAAGTATGATGACCATGTAACGTGATCAGTCCTCAAAGTACTGAAGGAATGTCATTGAGGGCAATAAAAGAGTTCAAAGGTTGAGGCTTGACATTGAAAGCAGTAAATGTAGAACAAATTGACCGATATAGTACTGCACAGTTCTGGTCTCCAAATTATAAAAAGTATGTGGAAGCACTGGGAAGGTGCAAAACAATTCACAAGGACAATATTTGAACTAGAATGGTTGAACAGGCTGGGGCTTTTTTCTCTTGAAAAAAGAAGGCACCGAGGTGACCTAATAGAGATCTTTAAAATTGTTAAGGGATTTGATAAGGTCGACGAAGAGATGTTTCTACTAGTGGGGGAGACCAAACCTAAAGGGCATAAATATAAGATAGTCACCTATAAATCCAACAGGGAATTTAGGAGAACTTTCTTTACCCAGAGAGTGGTAAGAATGTGGAACTGGCTACCATAAGGAGCAGTCGACACATATTGCATAGATGTATTTAAAGGGAAGCTACATCAGCACATGAAGGAGAAAGGAATAGAAGGATATGTTGATAGGGTTAGATGAAGAGGGGTGTGTAGAGGCTCAGAAAGAGCATAAACACCAACATAGACCAGTTGGGCTGAATGGCCAGTTTCTCTGCTGTAGTCTGTTTGTAATTCTATGTAAGGTAAAACCTTGTGGCATGTATACTTGACTCAACTACTTGGTACATGGTACTTTTTTATTCTTTCCTGGGATGTGAGCATTACCAGCCAGGCCAGCATTTGTTACCCATCCCTAATTGCCCTTGACAAGGTGATAGTGAGCCACATTCTTGAACCACTACAGTCCATGTGGTGTAGATACACCCACACTGCTGTTAGAGAGGGAGTTCCAGGATTTTGACCCAGTGTCAGTGAAGGAACAGCGATATAGTTCCAAGTCATGATGATGTGTGACTTGGAGGGGAAATTGCAGGTGGTGGTGTTCACATGCATCTGCTGCCTTTGTCCTTCTAGGTGGTAGAGGTCATGGGTTTGGAAGGTGCTGTCGAAGGAGGCTTGGCAAATTGCTGCATTGCATCTTGTAGATGGTACACACTGCAGCCACTGTGCGTAAGTGATGGAGGGAGTGAAAGTTTAAGGTGGTGGATGGGGTGCTGATCAAGTGGACTGCTTTGTCCTGGATGGTGTCGAGCTTCTTGAGTGTTGGAGCTGCACCCATCCAGGCAAATGGAGAGTATTTCATCACATTCCTGACTTGTGCCTTGTAGATGGAGGACAGGCTTCAGGGAATGAGGGGTGGGTTACTCACTGCAGAGTTCCCAGCCTCTGATCTGCTCTTATAGCCACAGTATTTATATGGCTGGTCTAGTTAAGTTTCTGGTCAATGGTAACCCCCAGGATGTTGATGGTGGGGGATTCAGCGATGGTAATGCCATTGAATGTAATGGGGGGATGGTTAGACTCTGTCTTGTTGGAGAAGGTCATTGCCCGGCACTCATGTGGCATGAATGTTACTTGCCATTTATCAGCTCAAGCCTGAATGTTGTCCAATTCTCGCTGCATGTGGGCACCGGCTGCGCAGTTTCTGAGGAACACTATGCAATCATTGGTGAACATCGCCACTTCTGACCTTATGATGGAAGGAAATTAATTGATGAAGCAGCTGAAGATGGTTGGGCCTAGGACACTATCCTGAGGAACACCTGCAGCAATATCGTGGGGCTGAGATGTTTTGCCTCCAGCAACCACAACCATCTTCCTTTGTACTCGGTATGACTCCAACCAGTAGAGAGTTTCCCCCCTGATGCTCATTGACTTCAATTTTGTGAGGCCTCCTTGATGCACAACTCAATTTCAAGGGCAGTAACTCTCACCTAACCTCCGGAATTCAGCTCTTTTGCCCATGTTTGGACCAAGGCTGTAATAAGGTCTGGAGCCGAGTGGCCCCAGCAGAACCCAAACCGAGCATTGGTGACCAGGTTATTGCTGAGTAAGTGCCGCTTGATAGCACTGTCAACAACACCTTCCATCACTTTGCTGATGATCTAGAGTAGACTGATGGGGTGGTGATTGGCCAGATTGGGCTTGTCCTGCGTTTTGTGGACAGGACATACCTGGGCAATTTTCCAAATTGTTGGGTAGATGCTAGTATTACAGCTGTACTGGAACAGCTTGACTAGGGGCATGGTTAGGTCTGGAGCACAAGTCTTCAGTTCACAGGTCGACAGCTACGATGTTCTCAGGACCCATATTCTTTGCTGTAACCAGTGCCTTCAGCTGTTTCTTGATACCACTTGGAGTGAATCGAATTGGCTGAAGACTGGCATCTGTGATGCTGGAGACCTCTGGAGGAGGCTGAGATGGATCATCCACTTGGCACTCCTAGCTCAAGATGGTTGCAAATGCTGCAGCCTTGTCTTTTGCATTGATGTGCTGGGCTTCCCCATCATTGAGGATGGGACGTTTGTGGAGCCTCCTCCTCCAGTTACTTGTTTAATTGTCCACCACCATTCACAGCTGAATGTGGCAAGACTGCAGAGCTTGACCTGTTGGTTCTGGGATTGCTCTATCTACAGCATGCTGCTTCCACTGTTTAGCATGCATGAAGTCCTGTTTTAGCTTCACCAGGTTGACACCTCACTTCTAGGTAACCCTGGTGCTGCTCCTGGCATGCTCTCCTGCACTCCTCGTTGATCCAGGGTTGATCCCCTGGCTTGATGGGGAGGGATATGCCGGGCCATGAGGTTACAGATTGTGGTTAAATTCTGCTGTTGATGATGATGGCTCACAGAACCTCATGGATTCCCAGTTTGAGCTGCTAGATCTGTTCTGAATCTATCCCATTTAGCACAGTGGTAGTGCCATACAACACGATGGATGGTATCCCCAGTGCGAAGACAGGACTTCATCTCCCCAAGACCTGTGCGGTGGTCACTCCTACCAATACTGTCATGGACAGATGCATCTGTAAGAAGTAGATTGGTGCGAGCGAGGTCAAGTAGGTTTTTCCCTCTTGTTGGTTCTCCACCACTTGCCGCAGGCCCAGTCTGGCACATATGTCCTTCAGAATTCGACCAACTCGGTCAGTAGTGATGCTAACAAGCCACTGTTGGTGATGGACATTGAAGTCTCCCAGCATCAGTACATTTTGTGCCCTTGCTACATTCTATCCTGGCAGTGGGACAGGACATACCCAGGATGGTGATGGAGGAGTCTGGGATGTCAACTGAAAGGTATGATTCTGTGAGTATGACTATGTCTGGCTGTGGCTTGACTAGTCTGTGGGACAGCTCTCCCAATTTTGGCACAAGCCCCCTGATCTTAGTGAGGTGGACTTTGCAGGGTGGACTGGGCAGGGTGTACCTTTGTTGTTTCTGGTGCCTAGTTCGATACCAAGTGATCTGTCCTGAAAAGTCCTGGGGAAAATTGATGTACAGAGAGATTTGGGTGTTCAGGTCTATTGTTCCCTGAAGGTGGCAACGCAGGTCAATAGAGTGGTCAAGAAGGCATATGGCATGCTTTCCTTCATCGGATGGGGTATTGAGTACAAGAGTTGGCAGGTCATGTTACAGTTGTATAGGACTTTGGTTCGGCCACATTTGGAATACTGCGTGCAGTTCTGGTCGCCACATTACCAAAAAGATGTGGATGCTTTGGAGAGGGTGCAGAGGAGGTTCACCAGGATGTTGCCTGGTATGGAGGGCGCCAGCTATGAAGAGAGGTTGAGTAGATTAGGATTATTTTCATTAGAAAGACGGAGGTTGAGGGGGGACCTGATTGAGGTGTACAAAATCATGAGAGGTATAGACAGGGTGGATAGCAAGAAGCTTTTTCCCAGAGTGGGGGATTCAAATACTAGGGGTCACGAGTTCAAAGTGAGAGGGGAAAAGTTTAGGGGGGATATGCGTGGAAATTTCTTTACGCAGAGGGTGGTGGGTGCCTGGAACGCGTTGCCAGCGGAGGTGGTAGACGCGGGCACGATAGCGTCTTTTAAGATGTATCTAGACAGATACATGAATGGGCAGGAAGCAAAGAGATACAGACCCTTAGAAAATAGGCGACATGTTTAGATAGAGGATCTGGATCGGCGCAGGCTTGGAGGGCCGAAGGGCCTGTTCCTGTGCTGTAATTTTCTTTGTTCTTTGTTCTTTTATTCTCACTTTGCCAGACTCCTTAAAGTGTGCAATTTTTTTCTGCATCTTATCCTAGGTCTGGCAGGTACTGCGGATAGCCACCTCCTGACAGTCTTTGCACAGGCTCAGATTCAGCTTCGTACCTCCACATTGGATTTTGCTCCCATTTGTTTTTAATGGTTCTTCTTCCCAACCCTAATGCAACCTTTGCTTATACTGTCAACCTTTTAAACTCCATTTTCAACCATTATAAAAACAACAAAATTATGGATCCTGATAAGTGACCACTTAAGTTATTTAAAATGTTCTATTTTGAAAGATTGTGTGAGGTTAGACTTTGCAAGAAGAGTCTTGCCCATTGTTTGGGTGCTGTGGGTGCTGTTTGATGTCCAAAATGACATCCGCACACTTTTGATGCGAGTTGTGTTGGACGCCATATTGTCAATGGTGATAGCGCACGCTGTGTATGGTTGCCAGAAGTATGCAGTGCAGGTAGATCATGATATCAATCAGCGTGCAACGCCGACTTAATGCCAGAGGAGCCATTTTGTAGTTCAAGACTCCAGCTAATGCCCTCTCTTAAACTCACACAGCTGAACAAGCATTCAGCAGCAGGAAGGACACCCTATCCCCTATCAGCACTGTTTAAAGGGATCATCAATTATTTACAGGTTAGCTGTTGATTGTTTCCATTCTACAACATTTTGGTGCTTTGTATAGTTGTTTAAATTTGCCAAAGTCTACAGGGAGTGGTGTGCTGGATTCTCAAGGAGTTTTTCTGACTTCAAGGCTTCTACATAGATCAGTTGCTCCCAGACATGGGTGCACTTGTAGCCATTCCCCTTAGCATAGAGCATAACTTAGAGAATGAACAGAGGCAACAAAGAGCAGGCCAATCTGCTGGAAGACGGAGGAGGAGAAGGAAGGGGAGAAGGGCTCTTAGCCATTTCTGCACAGAGTGTTCATGGAGCAATTCTCCCTACTTGAACCTCAGCGGGGAACAGAATGTCAAATGTCTCCACTAATGAAGTCCTCATTGAAATCTGCCACCTGCTGCAGCCACACCTTTAACTTCATAACATTGCCAGTGGCTGTGAAAGTGACCATGGCAATGAACTTTTATGCATCTGGCTCCATCGAGGCTGGAGTAGGAGATGTTAGCAACATCTTGCAGTTTGCCATCCACTGTTGCGTAAGGGAGGTCACTGAGACACTTTATTCATTGAGAGATAACTATATTTCATTCTCTCTTACCAGAGAGAAGCAGGTGGAGTGAGCATGCGGCTTTGCTAGGATTGCAGATTTCCCCATGTTGCAGGGTGCCATTGACTGTATGCACATCATTTTGCGGGTGCCGCATGTCAGTTCTACCCTATACCGGAACCGAAAGAGATTCCACTCCCTCACCCTCCAGCTGATGTGTGACAATAGGCAGAGAATCATGCAGGTCAATGTCCAGTATCTTGGCAGTGGTCCCAATGTCTTTATTCTGCAGCAGTCTTCTGTGCCAGCTACATTTGACCCAACACAGCAAACCAAAGGGTGGCTACTGGGTGACGAGGGCTATCCGCTGACAACATGGCTAATTATTCTGGTGCACAGATCACACACCCATGCGTACCAAGCAAACAATGAAAGCCATGCTGCCGGATGAAATGTGATCGAGCAGACCTTGGCATGCAGTAACAACGCTTCCGCTGCCTGGACACTCTGGAGGAGCCCACAGTACTCGGCAGAGTGAGTGTCAAGATTCATTGTGGTCTGCTGCGTGCTGACAACCTCACCATCATCAGGGGACAGCCTTGCCGCCTGTTATACAATGAGCAGCTCTGGAGCTGGAGTAAGTGGAGGAGGAGCTGGAGGAGGAGGAAAAGTAAGAGAGAAGGCAACCTAGACAGCCTATTTCCACCTGGACTGTCCATGATGAATTCCTTCAAATATGATACCGTAGCTACAACCCCAATTCCCCATTCACCAACAGCCCCACAGCTTACCTTCCCTCTGTTACTGACCATCACAGCGTTCGCTTAGCCACAATGGAAAAGTAAAAGCCAACACAAAATAAACTTTAAAACCAAATTTATAAATCAAACCATCCAATATTCCATACAAATATGAACTAACCGCCCTTGTGCATTCCCTTAGTGCTTGTCTTACATGTGCCTTTGGAAGGTTGCTGACTTTCAGTGTGAAGATTGCAGATGGCCTGCAGGACAATCTCGAGCAGCTTTGGCCTTAGAAGGACTGGCTTCATACTGCACCATCTCAGCATGGGCGATAGCAGTCTGAGCTGGTTGGCTGACAGGCAACAACAAGGTCACTGCGGAGTGGCAGTCGTGGGAGGACAAATGCTGTCATCCAGAGAGATCAGCAGGTTTGTGCTTCATGAAGTCACTGCCACTCCCCTGGGGTGATGCCTCAGCGATCCTAATAATGTGTTGAAGAACAGATTTCTGGAATGCTGTGAGATCCTGCAAGCCCCTTTGCACACTGTAATCCACAGCCATGATAGTAGCAACCTGAGTTTGCATGATAGCAAGCTGACCTTGCACGATTTCAGTCTGAGCTTCAAATGCAATATTCAAGCTGCTGGTGGAAGCTGCTTGTGCTGCAATGGAAGCTGAAACAGTGACCATTAGATGCTGCATCATGATTGGGCCCACAAATGTGCTGTTGGAGTTGGACACCATTTCCATGCTGGAAAGGATAGGCTCCAAGCTCTGTGTAAAGCCCTGAGCAAAGTTGGTGCTGGACTCTTACATGCTCCTTTACATTGACTGCAGGTTTTCTGCACTAAGCATTTTGGTGTGCATACCCATCAGCCACCTTCTCTATGCTGTCCCATCAAAGTGCTCATCTGAGTCCTCTGCAGCAGAAACCATGTGCAACCTCACCCTCTGGCAGGCTGGTACCTGTACTATCCTTGTCCCCTGTACTGGCTGCAGGCCAATTGTGTTCCATGTCCCATCATGTGCAGATCCCATGTCTATGCTATCCTCTAAATAATGTGTCAGTGTCTGGGTTTGTGTGAAATCAAGTGACGGTGTTGTGTCTTCATTGTCTTCTTGGTCTTCCTCCACTGTCTGGCCAGGTTGCACTTCTTCGGTATCTGAAAAGAAAAAGGTACAAAGGTAAGGTTGTGGTGTGGGGAGGGGGGAAAGTAAGAGGTGGATACTCACACCATCTGTCACTTGTAAATCAGAAGGGAGGGTAGGATGAGGGGGAGATGGAATGTGAGGAGGATTAGGTATGAGGATATTGTCATCTTTGATGGTTTCAGCAGCTCCATTGGCCATGGCCTCAGCAATGGGCATTCTAGTAATGGCTAGTATTGTCTTCTCCATGGAGTTCAGGATATGCAGGCACGCCTGTCCCATTCTGGTTCGTGCCTGCTGCCTTTGGTTGTGTATCAGCTTGTCCTGAAAGTGAAAGGGAATTGTTTTAGTGAGTGTCCTGCAATGTGTTTGGCTGATGTGGTTGAGAGATGTGGGTATGAGACTTGTAATGGAGGGCAGATGGTGGCGTAGTGGTAAGGTCACTGACCTAGTAATCTAGAGGTCCAGGCTAATGCCCTGGGACATGGGGTAGAATTTACATTCAATTAATTAATTTAAAAAATCTGGAATTGGAAGCTATCTGAGTAATGGTGCCATGAAACTATCATTGTTTGTTGTAAAACCCATCTGGTTCACTAACGTCCTTTAGGAAAGGAAATCTGCTGTCATTACCTGGTCTGGCCTACATGTGACTCCAGACCCACAGCAATGTGGTTGACTCTTAACTGCCTTCTGAAATGGCCTAGCAAGCACTAATTTGTCAAGGATAATCAGGGATGAACAACAAATGCTGACTTGCCAGCAATGCCCAAATTCCGTGAAAGAATATAAAAAAAAAGTCCTATGTGTGTGAAAGTGTGGTGTAACATATTGTTACAACCGAGATTGGAGGAGTGCACTGTCTTTCTCTAGTTCCACACTCCACTGGTTACAACATATATTTAAATGTTTTACTCAGTTACCGATACAGCCAATTATATACTTAATATTAATTTCAGAATAAAAATACGCCAACCAGGTTTCTTTAGTAAACAATAAAATTATTAAATTATAATACAAGACATATTCAATAAAGATGCAAAGTTTATTAACACACAGGTTGAAATATGAAAGTATAAATATATTTCCTTCTAAATAACCCGACACACATACACACATACTGGTTAAAGAAAAAATAAAGATGCTTTCTCTGCAGAGATCAACTTTACAAAAAGAGAAATACTTTGGCCAAACACTTGTTAATTCTTGAAGGGATAAAAGGATAAGATATGAAATGTTCCAGTGGCCCTTTGGTCTGGCGTCCGGCTACACGTAGAAGGCTGCCATTGAGATCTTTCTGGAGCAGTTCTGTTCAGGAGACATCGAAGGGTAGTCTTGCAGACTTTTCAGGAGAATTACTGCATCAGTGGGTTCAGCTATCACAGTGGATTCTCAGAAGATTTTTCAAAACAGATGACAAAAAAGGATGAGTTGGGTGGCTTCTCACTTAGCAGATACACACCAACTGCACTCCAAACAATGTCCAAAAATGAAACCAAAATTCCTGAGCTATAAATCTAGACTGTGACTTCTCTGTAAACAACTCCAAATAGTTCCATAGTCCATAAGACTCCAGCTGTTTACTTAGCTTAAGACATGTGACTTCCAGTATGTGTTTGTTTTTAAACAAGGTCCCAAGTGTTCTTCCAGTGACACTTTTTTAAAAAAAAAATCCATGTCCAGCATCTCCTCAGGTATTTTCTAATCTTTTAAACACAAGTCCTCAAAAAATATTTAAAAATGGAAGCATGTTCATGACAATATGAATGACAGGTATGAGTCCTGATTGACAGATATTATTAGTAAGTGGATGATGGGGCTGTGTTCCATTGAGCAGTGTCTGAGCATAGTAGGTAGTTAGTGGGATGTGGCATTTGAAGATGCATTCACTGACCTTGACCACACATGTGAAGTCATTTAACTTAAGAATGTAATAAAATGAGAACCTAAGAAATAGGATTAGGAGTAGGACATTCGGCCCTTCAAGCCTGTTCTGCCATTCATAAGATCATGGCTAATCTTGTACCTCAACACCATCTTCCCGCATTAATCCCATATCCCCTAATTCGTTTCATACCCAAAAACTCTATCGACCTCTGTCTTGAATATACACAACAACTGAGTATCCACAGGTCTCTGGGGTCATAGAGTCATAGAGTTATACAGCACAGAAACAGGCCCTGCGGCCCACCGTGTCCGCACCGGCCATCAAGCCTATCTATTTCGAATCCCATTTTCCAGCACTTGGCCCATAGTCTTGTGTGCTTTGGCGTTTCAAATGCTCATCTAAATACTTCTTAAATGTTGTTAGGGTTCTTGCCTCTACCACCCCTTCAGGTAGTGTGTTCCAGATTCCAACCACCCTCTGGGTGAAAAAATGTTTCCTCAAATCCCCTCTAAACCTCCTGCCCCTTACCTTAAATATATGCCCCCTGGTTATTGACATCTCTGCTAAGGGAAAAAGTTTCTTCCTATCTACCCTATCTATGCCCCTCATAATTTTGTATACCTCAATTAGGTCCCCCCTCAGCCTTCTTTGCTCTAAGGAAAACAACCCTAGCATGTCCAGTGTCTCTTCATAATTGAAATGCTCCAGCCCAGGCAACATCCTGCTGAATGTCGTCTGCACCCTCTCCAGTGCAATCACATTCTTCATATAGTGTGGCGACCAGAACTGTACACAGTATTCCAGCTGTGGCCTAACTATCATTTTAACCATCATAACTTCCCTGCTCTTATATTCTATGCCTTGGCTAATAAAGGCAAGTATGCCATTTGCCTTCCTAACCACCTTATCTACCTGTGCTGCTGCCTTCAGTGATCTATGGACAAGCACACCAAGGTAGAGAGTTCCAAAGATTCACAATCCTTTGAGTGAAGAGGTTTCTCCTCATCTCAGTCCTAAATGGTTGATCCCTTATTCTGAGACTTTGTTCCACCTGTTCGAAACTCCCATCCAAGGGAAACATCCTCCCAGCATCTAATCTGTCAAGCCCCTTAAGACTTATTTTTTCTTATATTCCAATCCCTTCATAATTAGGGCTGACTTAATTGCTTGCTGTATCTGCACCTTAACTTTCTGTGATTCATAGAATCATACAGCACAAAAGAAGGCCATTCAGCCCATAATGCCTATGCTGGCTCTATGCTGTACAATCAGAGCTACTCTCCTGTGTTTTCTCCATGGCCCTACAATTTTTTTCCCTTTTCAAGAATACATGCAATTCCCTTTTGAAAGTTACTATTGAATTTGCTTCCACACCACCCCAACCTCTTTTCAGATAGTGCGTTACAAATCATAACTCAATGATTTGTGTACAAGGATACCATGGTCCCTCTGAATACCAACATTTTCCAGTCTCTCACTATTTAGAAAAATATTCTGTTTTTCAATTTTTCCTGCTAAAATAGATAACTTCTTACTTCCCCACATCATATTGCATGTCATATTCTTGCCCACTCACTCAACCTGTCTATTTTGCTTTGCAGCCTCTTTGCATCCTTCTCACAGTTTACTTTCCCACCCAGCTTTGTATTGTCAGCAAACTTGGATACATTACACTCGGTCCCATTATCTAATTCACTAATATAGATTGTAAAGAGATGAGGCCCACGCACTGATGCTTGTGATACCCAACTAGTTGCAGTCTGCAAACCCGAAAATGATGCTGCCTTCCTATTCTCTATTTTCTGTTTGTTAACCATTTTTCAATCCATGCTAATGTATTACCACCAATCAGTGCTGGGACCTCAGCTATATTATTGACTTAGACGAAGAGACCGAGAGTATTGTATCTAAGTTTGATGACAGTACAAAGCTAGGTGGGAATGTAAGCTGTGAAGAGGACACAAAGAGGCTGCAAAGAAATATAGACAGGTTAGGTGAGTGGGCAACAAGGTGGCAGGTAGGAGTATAATGTGGGGAAGTGTGAGGTTATTCACTTTGTTAATAGGAATAGAAAAGCAGAATATTTTTAAAAGGTGTGAAACTTCTAAATGTTGATGATCAGAGGGACTTGGGTGTACTCGTTCAAGAAACACAGAAAGTTAGCATGCAGGTAAGTGAGTAGTTAGGAAGGCAACTGGCATGTTGGTCTTTATTGCAAAGGGATTGGAGTACAAGAATGAGGAGGTCTTTCTACAATTGTATAGGGCTTTGGTGAGACCACACTTGGAGTACTGTGCAGTTTTGGTCTCCATATCTAAAGTAGGATATACTTAGATAGGAGGTGGTACAGCGAAGGTTCACCTAAATTGGTTCCCGGGATAAGAGGGTTGCCCTAAGAGACGAGTTTGAATAAGTTGGGCACATAATCTCGAGTTTAGAAGAATGAGAGGTGATCTCATTGAAACACACAAGATTCTGAAGGGGTTTGACAGAGTTGACACTGAGAGGTTGTTTCCCCTGGATGGGGAATCTAGAACATGGCAGCATAGTCTCAGGATAAAGAGTTGATCTGAGATGAGGAGAAATTTCTTCACTCAGAAGGTTATGAATCTTTGGAATTCTTTGCCCCAGAGGTTTGCAGATGCTCCATCATTGAAGTTATTTAAAGCTGAGATAGACAGATTTTTGGTCTCTCAGGGAATCAAGGGATATGGGGAGTGGGTAGGAAAGTGGATTTGAGACAGAAGATCAGTCATGTTCGTATTGAATGGCGGAGCAGGCTCGAGGGGCTGTATGGTCTACTCTTGCATCTGTTTCTTTTGTTCTTATCCCATGAGCCCTAATTTTGTCTGGCACCTTATTAAATGTTTTGAAAATCCAAATGCACTACATCCACTGGTTTCCCGTTATCTACCCTGCTAGTTACAACCTTAAAAAACTTTAACAGATTTTTCAAACACAATTTCCCTTCCATAAATCTATGTTGACTCTGTCTAATCATATTGTAATTTTCTAAGTGCCCTGTTGCCACATCTTCTAATAATAGATTTTAGCATTTTGCCTTCTACTGATGTCGGGCTAACTAGTTTATAGTTCCTCGTTTTTTTCTCTCCCACCTTTCTTGAATAGTGGGGTGACCTTTGTTACCTTCTAATCCATGAGAACTGTTCGACAATCTAGGGAATTCTTGAAAACCAATGCATCTACTATCTCTGTAATTACCTCTTTTAAAACCCAAAGATGTAGGCCATCAGGTTCACAGGATTTGTCGACTTTTCGTCCCATTAATTTCTCCTGTACTAGTTCTGTACTCATTCTCATTTCTTACAGTTCTTCCTTCTCATTTGTCCCTTTGTTCCTCGCTATTTCTGGAATGTTTTTTGTGTCTTCTACCATAAAGACTGATACAAAGTATTTGTTTAATGTCTCTGCCATTTCCTTATTCTCTATCATAATTTCTCCCCTCTCTGCCTCTAATGAGCCCATGTTTACTTTCGCTCATTTCTTCCTTCTCCTTGCGGCACTGTATCCAGGTCCTCAGGGCTAGACTCCTGACATTGTCCTCTGTGGATATCTACTCCCACTGCCTTCTGGACATATATCTAGAGGGCCCACTGGCCTGCGGATACAACACATCACTCTTCCTTTTCACCTCCTGCACCAAGGCCTCAAGTGCAATGTCCAAAAAACTGGGGGTCCACTCACTCCCATGTTGTGCCATTCTTCTATCTTTCCTAGGCAAAATTCAGCTTGCACAGGACTCCCAACGCCTGCTGTAGCTACAATGCATCTTCCCTTTAAGAGGTGCATGCTAGCTTTAAGCAATGGGCGTTTGGTCTCTCCTTGGGGAGACCAAGCTCAGACTGGGTGACTGCTTTGCGGAACATCTCCGCTCAGTCCGCAAGCAGGACCCTGAACTTCCGGTTGCTTGCCATTTCAACACTCCCCCCCTGCTCTCATGCTCACATCTCTGTCCTGGGATTGCTGCAGTGTTCCAGTGAACATCAACGCAAGCTCGAGGAACAGCATCTCATCTACCGATTAGGCACCCTACAGCCTGCCGGACTGAACATTGAATTCAATAATTTCAGAGCATGACAGCCCTCCATTTTACTTTCATTTTTAATTGTTTTTTCTTTTTTCTTTTTTACATTTTTTACAACCTTTTTTTTGCATTTATTTCATTTCATCTTAGTTTGTCCAGTTTGCTTACCCACTGTTTTTTTTTTCATGTTTGCACTTGCTGCTGTTCAATATTTAGTCCGTTAACACCTTTTCTGTACTAATGCTTTGTTTTTCAACACACCATTAACATATTGTTTGCCTTTGCTCCATGACCTTTTGGTCAGCTATGTGGCCTTGTCCAATCTACACCTTCTCCTTTGTTATCTCTTGCCCCACCCCCACCTCACTTGCTTATAACCTGTGACATTTTTAATATTTGTCAGTTCCGAAGAAGGGTCACTGACCCGAAACGTTAACTCTGCTTCTCTTTCCACAGATGCTGCCAGACCTGCTGAGTGGTTCCAGCATTTCTTGTTTTTATAGCAAGTTAGAACAGGCTGGCTGCTCAAATAATACACAAAGTTTGTCTGCTGCCTGTGTTCCAATTAACAGGCGCAGTTTAATCACGCATCCCAATCCCTGTGCCTGGTTTTGGGGGCTATTGAATTTAACCCTTTCTGTATTTACAGGGATAGCTTAGAAAGTCCTCAAAGCAACTGAACCATACTGACCTCCTTTTAAACCACAGTGTTGATTTAGCTGATCTCAGCTGGACATGGATAATGACATGCAACTGATCTTAATGTAAATGGTTTAGGAAGTGGTAAATTAGCCATTAACTTGCTCCAGATTAATACCCAGAAGATCTTGCTGGAAGGGAGCATATGTGAACTTCAGAAAGAACAGCATCTGGTTCGGTGGTATTGTTCCCTATGGTCAAATAGCTTGCTACCTTTCACTGTCAAGGCTCACAGTGGTAACTTGGCCTCCCTGCTGGAGGGAGACTTGAGTCTGTGACCTTATGAAAAGAAACAAAGATGTGCTTCTGTAATGCTTCTTTTAAAAAGTTATGAAGATCAAATGTATTATATTTAAATTATTCATCCACGCCTGTCTATTTGAATACTCACATTTAAATGTTGAGTGTTGGTTGAACAATTGACTTGAAGGACTTACTGACCACCAGTGTCAGGGGGCAGAATAATATTATTGGATTTAATCATTGATCTCATTGCTTTACTAATGGCACATTTTCAACTGTGCAATATTCATTCAACTCCCTCATAATTCTGTCCTTAGTAATTCTCTTATACCATTTCCCAGGATGATGTCATTGCCACTCACTCATTAAATAAAAGTATTGAAATAAATTAGCAGAAGTAAATGGGGAAAAAATAAAAGGAATTTAACGATAACCATAATTCTTTGAAAATGATTTTTTAAATGGTCACTGATAAATGAATGTCATTAAAAAGCTGATATTATGAGCATAAATTAGATTAATGAAAGTAATAATGTAATTAGCATATATTAGATTATAATTAAAGTACCAATATCATTACCATAAATTGCACTTATTAAAATCTAATTATTTTGTATATTGTGGAAGTCAAGCTGGGTGCGAAGCTATTAAAAAGTTTGATTGTGATTGGTTGGTGTCATTACATGTGAGAAGATCTTTCATTATTTTCTGATGTCAGTGGCCACCAATTTCAGGAAGGACATCAGCAGAGAATAGGCCCAAGATTATTGACCACTGACAACATGGTGCAAAGAATGCAAAAAGAAAGTGAAAAAGTAAGCATGATGTGAAAATTAATTTACAACTCCTTAAATTTAGAGTGTAATCCTGTTTTTGATTGCTGCAGATGAGTTGGTTTGCTTTCTAGATCTGTCACTCTTTGTTCTCTGCTGTGCTTCGTAAATACATTAATAACCCCAGTGTTGTAATAATTCACACTGAGAACTGCAGTTTTCATTCTGTAAATAAACTGTTACTCCATCTATTTCAGAAATATTTAACCTTCAGTTTTGGGGAATATAACACAATTAACTATTCTCAAATCCATAGGTTTGTATACAGTTAATGGGGTTAAAATCACACATATTGGAATATTGTTCTGGCAATAATAGGATATCAGGTATCTGTTGTGCTGATAGAATCAATATGACTATCCATAAGGAATGGAAATTACAAGGTTATAAGTAGGAAGCAGGTTACCAAAGTTGTTGATAAACACTAATTAAGTTCATGAAGTGTGACTCAGTTAAATGAGCCAAATTGCAGTTTTTTTATACAATGAAAAATTACAGACCTATTGGCTGAAATTCCAGCTAAGAGCTAGTAATAAAATGATGAGGTGTTCATCAAACCCAACATGACCATCACCATGTGGTGGGTGCAGATTTTGCTAGACTCAAGAGTAGAATTCACCCTGCTTTCCCTATGCATTAGATGATCAAAGATAAACAAAGTGGAACTAAAGTGTATGTACGGGACAGGAGGGTGGACACCTGCCTCATCAGCCTGGACCAAGAGAAGGCTTTTGACTGGATATCGCACACCTACATGATGGACGTGCTTTCCAAAATGGGATTTGGGGAGGGAATCTGCAATTGGATCAAACTGCTCCACACAAACATCAGTCGCGCAGTCTCAATCAATGGGTGGGAATCAGAAAGTTTCCCGATCCAATCTGGAGTCAGACAGGGCTGTCC
The DNA here is from genome assembly GCF_036365525.1 of Heterodontus francisci. NCBI lineage: Eukaryota > Metazoa > Chordata > Chondrichthyes > Heterodontiformes > Heterodontidae > Heterodontus > Heterodontus francisci. Next base: position 53,532,256 of record NC_090380.1, read on the forward strand.
TCTCTCCCCTGTCTTGTTTGTTTGCTGTATTGAACCCTTTGCTGAGTCTATTAGCAAGGATGCGAGCAGAAGAGGGGTGACAATCCCAGGCAGTGGAGGCACTCAGGTTAAAACCTCCCTGTACATGGATGACATCGCCGTTTTCTGCTCGGACCCGCTGTCTGTGCGCAGACTGATGAACATCTGCAACCAGTTCGAACTGGCCTCGGGAGCCAAAGTTAACCATGGAAAGAGTGAGGCCATGTTCTTTGGGAACTGGGCTGACTGATCCTTTGTCCAATCACCGTTAAGTCAGACTACCTGAAGGTGCTGGGGATATGGTTCGGAAGGGCCGGGGCGTGCACCAAAACCTGGAAGGAGCGAGTAGCCAGGGTACAACATAAGCTGAGCATGTGGGAGCAGCAATCTCTCTCCATTATGGGTAAGAACCTGGTCATCAGGTGCGAGGCGCTCACGTTGTTGCTGTATGTGGTGCAGTCTGACCCATACCCCACTCCTGCGCTGTGGCAGTCACCTGAGCCATTTTCCACTTCATCTGGGGATCCAAAATGGACCGGGTCCAGAGGGACATGATGTTCAAACTTCTGGATAAGGGTGGGAAAAATGTACCCAACATCGCCCTCATCCTGATGATTACCTTCGTGTGCGGCTGCATTAAGCTGTGTGTAGACCTCCAGTTACTATGTGCTGAGGTTCTATCTGTCCCTGGTATTGCGATGGATGGGCCTGGTCACATTGCCGCAGAACGCTCCATCCAGTTGGACCGTGCCGTACCACCTATCCTTCGTGAAAAAGTTTCTGCGGAAAAACACCTTTGACCACCGATCCATCAGGCAATGGTCTGCACGGAATGTCCTCAAGGCTCTACGGGAAAAGGAGATGGTGGATCCTGTTGGATGGTTCCCCAAGCAGACTGCCAAAGTCATTTGGCAGAATGCCTCATCACCAGAACCTTCAAACAAGCACCAAGATGTAGCTTGGCTGGTGGTGAGAAGAGCCCTCCCTGTCAGATCCTTCCTGCATGCCCGAAGTCTCACCCTCTCTGCACAATGCCCTCGAGGTGGCTGTGGTGGGGAAGAGACGGTTGCCCACCTCCTTCTGGAATGTGTCTTTGCAAAGCAGGTGTGGAAAGAGATGCAGTGGTTTTTGTCGAGGTTCATCCCAAGCAACTCTGTAACACTCTGTGTTCTACGGGCTGTTCACAGGGACGCACACCGAGATAAACATCAACTGCTGCTGGAGGACTATCAATTCGGTGAAAGACGCCCTTTGGTCTGCCCGAAACTTGCTGGTCTTCCAGCGCAAAGAGTTGTCCACGACCGAGTGTTGCAGACTGGCACATTCCAAGGTCCAGGACTACGTGCTGAGGGACGCACTAAAGCTTGGGGCAGCCGCAGCAAAGACTCAATGGGGAAAGACCACTGTGTAAGGTCCCCCCACCAAGCTGAACTGAGGGGCTGGATCCATGGAAAAGCCCTCGATCTGTATCCGGAAAATTTTGTTTGCTGTAAAATGTATATGGCATGAAAAATGAAATGGAAGGGTTGTGAGGCAACTCACTCCTGTATTGAAGGAAACTGACCTCCTTTGCACTGTTTGTATTTTTTGACTTGGTGCTGTTTGGAACTGTTTTGTAATGTATTTTCTACAGATTTTTATGAATAAAGTATATTTTGGAAATATTAAAAAAAAGGAACTAAAGTGTAACCAAACATTAAGGAATCACCCTTTCTGATAGATTTCATAAGAACCAACATTTCATATAAATTTGAGCATCTGTTTCTCTCTCCACAGATACTGCTAGACATGCTGAGTATTTCCAGCTTTTTCTGTTTTTATTACAGGAGCACCCCTGACTTGGGGCATGATTTTGAAAGGGGAAGAAACTGATGTGCAGCTAAAGGATCTAAGTCCTGCAACTGAATAAGGGAGTACCGATTGTGGATGGCAGCAATGACCTGGGAGAAAGTAATTGACTTGGATTTGACCTTTTGCAGCAGTTACTCTGGAGATGACTATGGGGAACTGTGACCTGAATGTGGGCCAAGGGAGTAAAGTCTGGCTCGGGTATAAAATTAAAACCCAACCCAGGCTCGACTCGACCACAGCCAACCCAAACCTGACCCGAGCCCAAGTCCTTTAATTTTTTTTCGCGCCCGACCCAACCCAACCTGACCCGACACGAATATCCTTCATCCATTCCGGCAGTGGGCTACTCCTGCAGTAGGAGCTGTGGGGAATCATTGTTAAGCCTAATCCCGTGACTTCCCGGAAGCAGCACCGTCCAGCCCGACCCGACCCGAGCCCGAATGCTGGACTCGGAATTTCGACCTGACCCAAACCCGACACATGCACTCGGCTCTTTTCGGGTTCGGGTCGGGTAGCCAGGCTTTACAAGGAAGCAGCTGCACAATTTATCTCAATAGAAGCATCATGAGAGCAAACACAAGATTCAGGGACATCTATTTTTATCTTGGTGAATGAATTTGTTGGTATAAGACTTTTGGCGTAAGGAGACAATATGGACTGAATTTTTCCAGCCCCATGCTGGCGGAGTGGCCATATAGAATGTTGGAGGAATCAACGCCCCTCCTTGATGGTGGAGTGTCAGGATGAGGAATACATCAAACAGCCACCACAGAGGGCTCCCTGCTTTTCAATGGGGTATCAAAAGAAATAATGATATCAGGATAACCTGAGTTACAATATCCTATCTATTGCTATGTTCTATGATGACCATATTCTCATTGGCTACCATTGATCGATCTAAGAATAGAGCAATATGGAAAACTTTCCTAGATGGTGACTTTAATCTTTTTCCAAGTCCAACTACTACTAAATATGCTTAGACCTCATGCCAAACATAGTAGGAAAATAGCAATAGATGTAGGCCATAGCGCACCTCAAGCCTGTTCTGTCATTCAATTAGATTATGGCTGATCTGTACCTCAAGTCTATTTATAATCCCTAGTTCCATATTTGAGTATTGCTGAAAATAGAGGCATGTTGTTGAAGCTTTTCGTCTTGCACGCGTGAGGCCAAACCACAACAGTACCAATGTAAGGGAAAACAACAACTTTATACTGTATGAGAAGAAAGTACTGATTGGTTGGCAAGTGAACTCTGATTGGTAGAGGCATTGCCATGGAGAATGCACCATTTTATCAGGACTGACAGTTAACTGCCAAGCTTTATTTGAAATTTAAACCAGGCAGCTTGACTGTGATTGGTCAAGGCATTGCTCTGAGGAATGCATCAGCGAATGGTTGTCACTTATTTTGTTTAGCTGAAATAAGTGCAATGTTTGTACATGTTCTTTCTGTCTGCAAAGAACAGGGCCCTGTGTTTTAATATATGTAGCTTCCAGTACGCACAAATGCGACATAATGCGAATCCAACTGACAATCTTAAATTGGTTGTCAGTGTAATTCTTAGCACACTGAGGATTATTTAGCAAATGTTGTCCAATCGCAGAATCACATCTAATGTTGGACACTGTGATTTTGAGTTTTGCAAGCACGGGCTGGTTGGGTACGGCTTGTACCTTGCCCATTACGAATAGCGGAAGGGACATGTTGTTTGATACGATCCGCCAGTCTTTGGGATGTACGTCCTATATACCTAGCATCACACTGGCAATGAAATTCATATATCACATTACTCATTTGTGCGATAGGCAGGACATCTTTTTGGCTTGACGGCAGCATCCTGTTAGTGGTGAACACCACACGTGTTGCTCCTGCATAGTAGCTGCGTGAAACAGCTAGCTTCACCTGTTGCTCAAATTTTTGGGATAGATTACCCTTCCAGGGTAATTTGAGGTAGACTGGGCACTTCTTTCACTTTTTTGAGTTACCAATCCTCTTCATGTGGTTGGTATGTCTGTGTAAAGTAGAAAACATAATATGGTGGCAGCTGGTGATGTTTGAAGATTTGAATTGAAGATTTTGCAGTACCTGCAATGCTGAACCCCTCCATATGCAACAGAATTCCGGTGTGTGGAAGTTTGAAGACCAAACAAGTACATCTGCAGTACTTACAGCAGTATGGAAGTCTCTGTGTGAGTGATTCTGCAACAGTGTAGATATCCAATACACAGCAGATCCGTGCGGTCAGGACACGACACCATGCTTCAACAGACAGGTGTCGGGTCCCAGTAAAACAACTGCCAATCGGGGGAGCCAAGGCCTGAGTCCAACTGCTGCTACAGCTTGCACGGGAACATTTGTTAGAGAATCGACTCTGTGAGGTATGGCACAGGACAGGGCTCCATTAACGGGAGCAACTACTTCTCCCGTGTGCCACCAGATCGGGAGTATGGGACAGGGCCAGGCAAAAGAGTCCATTGAGCAGCAGCCTCCAACAGCTTAAAGAAGGCTGAAAAAGACCTCCGTTGCCATTATGCAATTTCTTTAAGTGTTGTGGCATTTTCACGCTGAAACACAGCTTTATGGGCATGGCCTAACAAAAGCACCAGATGACAGCAACAGCGCCATCGATCCTAATTCCAACAACAGGGTGTGGCCATCCAAAGAACTGCAAGCCAGTGGAGCCACAGAATTTAACCTCTGAAGAACTGTGCAAGCCTGAATAGTTACTCCTGCCAGACTACAGTTGGAAAGCAGCAGACCTCCTTATTGAAGTCAATCTGTTCAGGCAACAGATGGAACTATGTTTTCTGGACCTGGCTGTCTCCGAACCAGACAGACAAGCCAAAAGTAAAAATAACCTTAGGAAACGTAGGTCTCCACAGAATAAACACATCAGGGCTGTCGGAAGACGACCTCAGAGACCCAAACAAAATATGATTTATGATGGAAGACCAGTTAAGAGTTAAGCTCAATTTCCACATACACCGTCTCAAATTCCTGTCTTTCAGACAGCAACCCAAGGAGACAATAGATCAGTTTGTGAGCCGCTACAGAGATAAAGGGCATGATTGCGACTTTTCAGAGGCAATGCTGGCTGATATAATCATCGAGCTTGTGATAGCTTCTATCCCAAAGTTTTCACACGTATCTATTTGGAAAAATATTTATTGTGGAAACCGACCACAAAAAGCTTGAGATGATCTGGTGTAAACTGTTAACTAGTGCACCATACAGATTACAGCGCTTACTCGTCAAAATACAAGGCTACGACTGTGACATACGCTACAAGACGGGTAGTTCCATGGTCACATCTGATGCTTTAAGTCATTTACCTAACCTGTCTAAAACTGCAGATATTTCCTTTAGATCTGCAAGTAGATCTCATTGATTCTGAAATAGAAGACATCTTGCGTATCAACCTCATGAGATTTGGGCAGTATAAATGACAGCAACTGCAACACGAAACGTCCAATGATCCCATATTGCAACAATTATGGAAGACCATGATTGGCAGGTGGTCGGAGTCTTTCCAGGACTTTCCAGAGGTTTTAAGACCATTTTGGCCTTATAGGGATGAGCTCGGGATATCCCAAGGTGTTATCTTCAAGGGCAAGCAAGTCCTTATTCCGGAATCCCTTAGACCTGACATCCTACAACAATTGCACCAAGCGCATATGGGGATAGATCAAACCAGGAGGCTGGCTAGAGAAACAGTATACTGGCCAGGAATTAATCAGGACATCAAAACAGCCATGAGGGAATGTGAGGCATATCAAGCCTACATGACCAGTCACCCAAAAGAACCACTATTACCTCATGAAGCACGCGCACATCCCTGGACCAGAATTGGAACTGATCTCTTCAGCATCTGTGGAGATGATTTCTTGGTTGTGACTGACTGCTTCTCGAAATTTCCCATTATTTGTCAGTTACACGACACATCCAGTGCAGCCATTGCAGACACACTGAGTGCAATCTTAGCCGAGCAAGAAGTTGTTTCGGACAATGGATGCCAATACGCTGGAAAACCATTCAAGGTGATGTGTGAAAAGTGGGGAGTTGACCATACTACCTCATCACCACACCATCCCATATCCAGTGGCATGGCAAAACCTATGGTACTTACCATAAAGTCCTTAACTACAAAAGGTCGGCAAATTCAACATGATTTGTACGTTGTAATGTTACACCTTAGAGCAACACAACTCTGTGCAACCATTCCTTCACCAGCAGAATTATTGCTCAGCAGGCAAGTGCGACCAACCCTTCGCAGTCATCATTCATCAATACTTCCAGGAGTATGAGGTACGTTAATTGAAAAACAGGGGAAGATGAAGGACGCACACGACCGACATGCGGGCAAAGAACTACCCTACTTAAACACTGGACAAAAGGTATAAATACAACACCCAACTGATGGAACTTGGAATCTAGTAAAAATCATTGGAATCTGACCAGAACCACGATCATATCAAGTACGAACACCCAATGGCATGACATTGCGAAGAAACCGATGCCAAATCAGGGAAGTACCAGAACAAGAAACACCAAGTAGCCCAATTGCAAGTAGAACACAACCCAAGACACGATCCAAACACAACACTTCTACAGATAATCAGAATTGTGAGAACATACAACAATCTCAAAACAACGTCAGAGGGTGAGGGGTGGGGTAGTCACCAAACCACCACTATGTTTCAGAGACTCATAAGTTTATCACTTTGTATAATTGTGTGTTTAAACACGTAACAGTTTCTCTTGATGTAATGTAAATAGTTCTGATCGTTTATGGATACAACTTTAAGTTAGAAAAAAGGGGAATGTTGTGGTATACCTTTAAACAGGGATCTAAAATTGCTGTCCATCACCAGACAGAATGTGATGTATATACTCATGTCATCATCAGGCAGAAGGTAGGAGCAGTCCTAGAGACCAGATGTGTCAACTAGCCTCCCAGATATTGTTGTATATAGTTTCATCCCTTCAAATAAAGAACCCACTTAATCTTTGTGTGGTTGGAGTGTTTGTGTAAAGTAGAAAACACAATAGTGCTCATTATGGATATCAGAGGTGGATGTACTCAACTCTGAAATGAAGGCATTCAGCTCAGACTTTAAGTCACTGAGCTGCATATATCCTACTTCCCAATCTCGCTTCCATCATTGTGTGCAAGGTGAGCTGTAAGGTTATGCATATGGTGCTGCTCTTGAATTGCTATCACTTTGAAGGTGGGTCCAGTGAACTGTGTACCTATCATTGTCTCTACTTAGGCCTTGAATTAAAATCTGTGCAATTCCACATTGATCTCTCCAAGCCTATTTCATCTGATGTAGGTTGTATTTTGTTCATTCTTTTGTCTGTTCCTGTTCTGGGGATTCACTGGGCTATGGGGTGCAGGTCAGTTTTGCAGTAGAGATGGTCCAGATTGTCCTGTGGAGATTAGATAATATGGGAGGCCAAAGCATTGTTCATGTGTACTTACTGTAAAGTCTATAATAGTACTCATAAAGAAAGCCAGACCATAGTTTCTATCCAGTTGAGTGCATGGGAAAGCATAAGATTAGAAAAATATTTACTGGAGTCACAGGCAGATGCACCTATTTCAGCTTCCGTCACCACCCTACCCTACTGACTCTCCAAACCAAGTAATTCCACAGCAGCCTTTTCACGCTGTGTTAATTTTTGATCACCTGTAGTTCACCTGGAGCTTATGTGCTTGTTGATTAAAAGCTCCATTGCTTAGTTTTCTTCTTGTTATCATGAAATCTTTTCCTTGCCTTTTTCCAACTTCTAAGGAAAGGTGGACATGGAAAATAATGAACGAATGATCTTCCAGTCTGCCTTCTTTGTGATTTTCTGACCAGCTTTGTCACTGTTATGAGTAAAATGTACCCTTGTGATTAATTTTTCATCCCACCTGTAGTTTGCACATGGTACGTCTTAGACAGCAAAAAGCACAAATCTTTAAATACTAATTGCTGCTCCACTGTGGTTGTTTCAGAACTGTTCATTGCAATTGGTGACTGGAAAAGGAAACGGCCAAAAACAACTGGCTAAAGAATGCAAAAACAATGAATACACTTGTAATGGGCTTCTCTCCTAATTATGTGCCATTAATTGTTCCTGTCCCTTTGTAACATCTGCTGAATGTTTACAAGGATAGAGTTTCATGGTGCTGTTATGCTGCAGGTACCAGGTTGGGATGAATACCTGTTTGGAGCTGGGTTATAGTGCTGGCAACATACTGCTCTCCAGTCACTGTCTGGTTGTTAACTGTTACAATTTGTGTTTTCTACTAGTGCTAACTTATTCACAGTAAATAAGCACATTCTATAAGCAGACCCACGTCTCCTTTAAGCTGAAACTAATAGCCTGATGCTTGATGTGAATGAGATACTATGCCGCAGGGTAAGGTAGCAATTATTCTTTTATCATTGGGGGAGGGGGTACAAGGTTGCTCACCACATTCTCCCCTCACTTAAAAAAAATTTCAGGGTTGATGTTGATGCAAATTTACAGGTGTGGGCCACCTACCCGTCCCTAGTATGCAGATGACCCTATCCCCACAGTTTGGGATGGGAGATGGGTGGCTCATTGAAACATATGTAAGATTTTGAGAGGGCTTGACGGGGTAGATGCTGAGAAGCTATTTCCCCTAGCCAGAGAGTCTAGACCTAGGGAGCATAGTCGTTGAGTATATTCAAAACTGAAACCAAGAGATATTTGGACTAGTTGGGCTAAGACTGAGGATCAGCCATGATATTATTAAATGGCAGAGCAGGCTTGAGGGGTTGTATGGCCTACTTCTGCTCCTATTTATTTTGTTTTTCTGTCCCTGTCTTGGCAGACTTAGGTCCTGCTCTGACAATGGAGTGGCCAGATTGGAACTATGGGCCCTTTGTGTGCATCCCAGGAATTAGGAACATAGGAAGGAACATAGAAACGTAGGAAAGGGAGCAAGCCATTCACCTCCTTGAGCCTGTTCTGCCATTCAATTAGATCTGTATCTTAACTCCATCCACCCACCTTGGTTCTATAACCCTTAATACCCTTGCCTAACAAAAATCTGTCAATCTCAGTTCTGAAAATTTTCAGTTGACCTAGCCTCAACTGCTGTGTGGAGCAGAGAGTTCCAGATTTCCACCACCCTTTGTGTGAAGAAGTGCTTGCTGACATCACCCCTGAACAGCTGAACTCGAATTTTAACATTGTGGACTCTTTCATCGGAGGATTGTGTTTCTCTCCATCCACTCTTATCAACTGCTTTAATCATCTTAAACACCTCAACTAGGTTAATTAAAACTAGTAGATGGAAGATTATATTGTGTGATTTCCTGATATGCACTCCCACCAGGCAAATCTTTTTGCTGAGAGCATAATTTACCTTTATATTTCAGTCATAGTTAACCAATGCCAATTTTAAATTTGCATTAATCTATCACATGTCCTATCAAAAAGGATATATAATTAGAAATTGTTTCGTTTGAGCTATCACAGTGCTGTGCTTCAGTCACTTTAATGTTAAACAGTTTAAAAATGAAGTTCTCTCTTATGAACTTTGTAAACTTTGCCTCACGGAGTATTTCAATGATACTTTTGCAAACCCAAGAGTTCATACAAGTTATGTAGTATAACCAACCCATTATAATATAAAATCAAACTAGTCATCTAAATTTTAATTTTTAAAATATAGATACTCAGCTCTTCCAATCACCTAATGGGTTAATGTACTGGCTGGTTCGACATAAGCCACACGGAGCAGAATACCCCCGTTTTGACCAACAGTCTCTTTTGACTTGGGTGTTCTCAGCTAGACCAGCAGTTGAAGTGCTACAACTGTCCTCAGGAATTAGCCAAGATTTCTGCTCATAATCAATATCCCATGACCCCTGCGGGAAAATACTTGTGTGTGGAGATTAGAAGAAGAAAGGTTTGGGATTATCTGTGATGCCCCATGCTCTAATAGACTGCTGACAGTCACTGTGGAGGCTTACACATCAAGAATGAGCATTTAGGCAGGCACTGGATGAAAATCCGTGGATCTGTACATCAATGCCTTTAGGTAAGGAGGGAGAAAAGTGGGCTATAAAATACATGGGTTCACAGTAGACTACTCATAGGTTTTACATTAGGTAGCCAAGCAACAAAAGGCCACATGTAAGTCAATAAAGCCTGTTTGTGGGTCAATAAAGCCTGTGTGAATATATACACCAGCACAGACAATTGCTGATTCTCAAAGCAGCGGAATGAACAGTTCTATCTGTGATTCATGACATTGTTAGCTCCTGATCTCAACTGGGAACTGAGGAAGGTACTGAGTGGAGGTAAACAATTCCATGGGGGAAAGGGACAGGAAAATCAGATGGTAAATCTTGTTGGTTGATCTAGCACATTCTGAGAGAAAAATGTCAGTTGGTTATCGTGGTACTGGGAGTAGAACAGAACTCAAGGGGATATCTGTCAGTTTGGCTCTGAATCAGAAGCTGGTGGGCTCAAGCTCTAAGTTAGGGGTTTGAACACATTAGGGATGATTTCCATTTTAATGGATAGAAAGTGTGCTCTTGATTCTCCTGACACACACTTCTGGCAGACAATGCTCTGCATTGGGACCATGAACTGGGAAAATTAGCCTTTCATCTGGACTGCTGCTCCACTGCAGTAATGGATGAATGAAGCATCATTGGAGATACTGTCCTTTACATTAAATGCTAATTTGAGGTTTCATTGGCTAGTTTCAGGTCATTGTTAAATATTCAATTATTTGAATGAGGGGGAGCTTTTCCTATTTTTCCTGTCTTCTGGCTTATATTCCACTATCAACCAATACAACCATGAAATAGATTGATTGGCTATTTATACCACTGCTTTCTGTGGAATGTTGTTGGTCTAAAGAGTTCCAGTATTTGCTTATAAAACAGTCAACGAGCTTAAAAATGATTTGTTGTGTGAAGCAATTTGAAACTTCTTGTCATGATATGGTATATAAATGCAAAGTACTATTACTTTGATCTATAGACAGATACTTACCTTTAGCAGGGAAAGAAAAATATATAATATAAATAACTAATGGTAGAAAGAATCAAAGGCTTTTTCATATCTGCCAACCACTCTGCAGTTGCTTGAACTGTAAATATGCTTTTTGCAGAGGCTGCAGTTTTGAACATGTGCAGCAGAGGGCACTGTGTGAACTTGGGAACATTTTTGCGCACCATCACAGCTCAGTTCAATTTTTTATTCAATAAAATCATTCATAATCACCTTGCATAAGCCTTCTCACAGGATATACCTCATGGAGGACTGCAGAATAATTTTATACATTTTTAAACACTGATGATTATATATTTTTTCAAAAACTATTTATTCAAAACTCATTGCAAAAAAATAAATGCTCAATGGTACCTTCTCTAATTTCAGTCTGTAATAGTCAATCTCGGAGATGTACATAAATTTACTGCTGTGCAGGTTATTTTCTCAGGCTATAAAGGGAAGTAATTTTATAAATTAGAAATACTGTTTGTGGTATTAGCATACAAATGCATTCATACAATATCCATCTTTTCATGATTTTCATGGAGGTGTTAACCTATTTGAAATAAGTGAATTATTACCTCTGTTAAAATAGAAGTCCAAGGGATGCCATATGAGTGTGTCAAGTGTTTGTTTGCAAATACTGCAAACAATAATTTATAGATTCTAATGCTAGGGTACATTCATAAAAATAACATTTTATAACACTTCTTAAAAACAAAATGTGTCAAGGTGCTTATCAGGGCAGTGGTGGGCACCAAGCAGGCAGAAATTAGGGGAGGTGACTGAAACATAGATCATAAAAGTAATTAGTGAGCATGCTTTGGAAGGCAGGTGAAGAAGAAGCAAGGCAAACATGTGTAGAAATAAAACTGCAGAGTGCAGATTCAGGTGGCTGAAGGCATGATCACTGGAGGAGGAGCACAACATATCAAAGTCAAAAGAGCAAAGCATGCTAGCTTGGATATAGCACTAGAGATGATTGGAGACAAGAGAATAATTAGCATAAATTATATTTACGATTTTGTAACAGGCTATTATGTTAGCAAGGTCATTTGCATATGTGATGATTCAAACCAAAATCAAAGTAAATAAGAATAAATGTTCTGTCACTACTTTTAAGGGTACATTTTCTAATTATGGCACTGGCTTACAGCTTATTTTCTACTGACCAATTTTGAGGAAGGCTGACCTCATGGAGATATCTGTGGCCAACTCATTTGAAGATTTCTAGCAAGTTAACAACCTGAATTGAACCTAGTGGTATGATTTTACTGATTACAGGCACAGGAGGATTTTCTGGATTGGAGCAGCTGTTAAAGGATTGCTGCTTCTATGTAAAATTATGTTTTTCACTTGACTGGGAAGACAGTCTATTGCTGCAATCCTTTCCGTTTTGTTGAGCAGCATAGGGGAAATAGAATTTCCCCATTTTTAGTCAACGTTTGCTGTGTTGCTGGAGGAAGTGGAGGAAAAGAGGATGACTCCCTTTGGAGCAGAACGCCATCCTCAGAAGAGAAGTCTGCATGAAGTAAGATGGTGAAGAAGGGCTAATCTGCTCTCCAACATCCCAAGACTTGATAGCAGAAGGGAAAAATGTCTGGCGTCTTCATTAAGACCATTAAGGAAAGACTATCCAGAATTTCCCAACACAAACAATCTGCACGCTTACAGAATCACGTAAAGTGGCTACTGACCTGGGCACTTGGGTACCACACATTCTTCTCAAATTCTTGTGTCCAACCCGTAGGATGATGGGCAGTTTATCTTTTCCTAGAGAATAGTAGACTTGTGGAACAGGCTGCTTGCTAGTGCTGGAAGTGCTGGTTAGCTGTGTGCTTTTGAGAGAGAGGGACTGGTTCCTGGAGATCACATCATACAAGAGGTAGGAATGGTTTAATATAAGCAATGATCCATGTGGTCTACTGGACTAGATTTGATCATTCAGGAGATGACATGGCACGTAGAGGATGCAGAGTCTCTTGACCTGATTCATAGGGTATCATAATTGTATGAGATAAACTAGATGGATTAGCTGGTCTTTTCCCATCTGACATTTTCACATGTTTGCATATGATCCTTTTCTATCTGGTACATAAGAGAAAGCAATGCATGCAGAAAGCAGAGGGTGAGGGGGTGGGGTAGACACTAAACATATGACATTTAGCTCCTTTTGAGGAGAAGGTCCCAGAGATGCTGGTTGGAGACACAATAGAGGAAGTACAGAGCTTGTGTTTTGAGGCCTTCCCAAATTCACAGCTAATATCATCCTTTCTATGTTTCTATAGCTCTTGGGTCTTATGAGATCAAAGGGTATGGGGCGAAAGCGGGAACAGGCTACTGAGTTGGATGATCAGCCATGATCATAATGAATGGCGGAGCAGGCTCGAAGGGCCGAATGGCCTACTCCTGCTCCTATTTTCTATGTTTCTATTCTTTATCTCTTTATTCACTGACACATTCACAGGCGTGCACAAAAGCAATGGAACATAACAGACTTGAAAATCTTGCCATGTAAGGGGTGTCTTAGTGCCAGTATTCTAAAAATTTGTACTCCTGCTCTCTGAGCGCTGTAGGGAATATGAATGCTAAATCCTACACAAGACCCTTGATGTGTTCAAAATACTAAAAGAATCCAAACAGGCAGCCGAAAGTGCTGGAAGGATATCAGGCAAATATTCATCAGTATGTGCACATCAATAAATTAGATTGGGTTGTACCATTTAATGTCTGGATTGTTGACATCCTTCCATCTACGAAGGATGATGGACACGCAGCAAACAATCCATTTAAGTGGGGTGTCTTCTCTTGGTGCACCTTTGCTGATGGCTGTGAAGGCCAATTCTCGAGAGGCAGGTTTTGCAACAAGTGTCGTACGTGAAGCTGCCAAGTGACACTGTAAGTTGTTGTTTTTGATGTTGGCTCTTGTTTCCAAGCTGCTGTAGCAACTTATTGTCATGGTATGCACATCAATCCACAGGATATGTTGCCATCTCCCTCTTTCACCAGCTAGTGACTCCCAGGTGCGATAGTCAACATTTAGGGCCTCATGTCATGCTTGCAAGCATCCTTGAAGTGGAGCTTCAGGCGCCCCATTAGTCATCTGGCCCTGGCTACCTCACCATACAGAAAGTCCTTGGGTATGTGACGGTCTTCTATCCTGTGGATGTGTCCAATCCACCAAAGCCGCCTCTATTTGATTAATGCCAACAAACTTGGGAGCTCTGACTTTGAGAGGACAGCTACATTTGTGATTTTGTCCTGCCAGGATATACCCATAATGCGCAGCAGACAGCAAAGATGGAAATTATTGAGCTTCTTTTCCTGGTAGCTGTAAGCCGCCCATGTTTCACAGCCATTCAGCAAGGTGCTGAGAATACAGGCTTTATACACTATCAACTTGGTCCTAAGGTTCAGCTTGGTGTTATCCCATGTGCATTTCGCAAGTCAGCCAAAGGTAGTAGCTGCTTTCCCTATGCGTGTATCGAGCTCTGCATCAAGGGACAGATTGTCTGTCACCGTGGACCCAATGTCTAGGGTTTTATATACAATGCCTATGTTTCCTTACTTTGGATTGTTCTACTTGCCACAATCTGAGAGCTATCATGATTAAACCTGTCCGTGTTTGATGTCATCTGTTACGACCGAGTCTCAGTTCTCCGCAGGTCACAACATATATTTTTAAAATGTTTACCCAGTTACCGATTTGGTCAATCATATATTCTACTCTTTACCCCAGAATAAAACATGCCGACCAGGTTTCTTTAATAAACAAAAAAATTATCAGTTTATTATCAAACAAGACTTATCCAGTAATGAAGCAAAACATTAACACAAAGATTGAAATATGAAAGTTCTCTTTTTAAATTCACCACACATACACACACACAATCTGAAAAAAATACAGAAATTCTCTCTGCAGAGGTCTGTTACAAAAAAAAAGACAAAAAAGAATACTTTGGCCAAATACTTGCTAATTCTTGAAGAAAAAAAGAGATGTGGAAGGAAGTCAGTTGTGCCTTTTGGTCTGGTGTCCGGGTATACAGCGATGAGTCACCGGGATATTTTCTAAAGCAGTTCTTTTCAGGTGGCATTGAGAATTAATCTGGCAGCTTTTTCCAGCTTTTCAGGAGAGATGCAGCACCAGGGATTTTAGCTCTCCCACATTGGATCTTTGCAGAGTTTCTTCAAAGAGGTAGAGAAAGATGTGAGCTGGCTGGTTTCTTTTCCTTTGGCAGGCAAAACACCACTGTCTTCAAAACAGTTCACACCCCAAACTGAACTGAAAACAATATCTTCCCCAAACAGAAAGTCAACCTCCAGACCTCCATAAACCTTGACATGTGGACATGTGTCTCTGTAAACATCTTCCCCAGGTCACCAAGGTTTCTGTTGTTTATTGAACTTAAAGTACATAATTGCCAGCACAGGTTGTTTTCAAACAACAGCTCAAGTGTCCTTTCAGTGAACTTGGTAAAAATAACATATCAATGGAATCTTTTCAGTTTTAGCACAAGTCCTCAAAAATATATATAAAAAAAGGAAGTACTTTTGTAACACATCACATCCATATTTCTAATTAGCCAACCTGGCGCATACTGTTAGTTTTCTCTTTTGACTGTAACACTGTATTTTCAGTAATTAGGAACATAAGCTATTGAAATTTTATGCTCTTTCATTTACTGTCTAAATTTGCATTCTTAAATTATCTCTCAAAACATTTGAAGATTCTTGAAACCACTATGAAAACCTTCAATATCTGTTCCATTACCTAAAATCTTTCATTTTGTAGTCTTAAAGACTCCTTCATTTAGACAAATGGAGTTTGATCTGAAACATTTTAAAATTACGTAGAGAGAATCTGCTGTTTATCTAGATCGTTTCTGATGTGCCACTTCAGCACCAGACATGTCTTAGAAAAATGTAACTGTCAATCTGTGGGACATTTAGTAAAATAGCATGTATACAGATAATAGAATCAAGAATGCTCAGTACACAATGTCCTCTACCATAAGACTGTCTGGCTCCTTGTTCTTATCCAGCGCTCAAGGCCACTTAACCCAAAAATAGAAGCCATTTTTTATTTGGCTGACACTGCCTGCTTGTATACATACCAAACTGGCCATTTATTCTGAACACTTATATAAGGACTTAAACTCCCTTGTTGAGCTATAGGTTACCACGAGGAGACTGTTGGCAAAGCTTAAGGTATAGCCTCAACTGAGAACTTGACAGCACCATGGGTCATTCACTCCTTCAGTGGCAAGCACCATCATAGATAGGTCCACTTTGGGGGAGGGCAGGAGAGGCAATTAGTGAGTTACAGAAGGGAGCACTTGGTGAAGCACAGACTATGAGTGAAGAGAAGCAAATACAGGGTGAGGTTGTGTAAGGCATCAATAATACTAAACAACTTGGCTAATGGAGCTGTATGCCTCTTTGGATTCTGTATATGCAAAATGCTAGTTTATAAAATGTGTTCAGGGAGCACATGCCCTGTTTTAATGTGAAACATTTCATGTGCATCATTCAAAATGTACTCCCTCAACAATCTGCAGGTAACAGCTTTCAGAAATGGCATCTCGGTTGGTGGGGGTTGGTGCTAATCATTTACAAGATCACAAGATAAATACAATGTAACAGTCCATAATTCTTGTCATTCCTCTTAATATATGCATAGCATGACTGAGGGTACATAAAAAGGGTTTCTATTTTCCTCACATAAAGGAAACCAGTCGAATAGAAAACTGAAGATTTGGGAGCTACCCTAGTTTATAGGGGTCTTATTCATTGATGTAAAAGTAGTGTCTTTGAAGAAATTACATCTCCATCTGCCAAACTTTATACTGTTTTGACCACGTAGTGAGGGGTGGGGGTGGGGGGAGGCTGCGGTTCTCACTGTTCAACTCCCGACTGACTGCAGCAAGTGTTTTTGTTACCAGAGTTTTAACCCCTGTGTTTTATTTGTCGAACAAACCGAGAGTGACAGGTTTTCTTGTAGGTTTAAAACAGAAGATTATTATTTATTGAGCAATATGCCTTATCCCAAAATTGTCGCAGTCGCATCCACTCATGCATTCACTCGAGAGTGCGCACACACACGAGACAGATAGAGAGGAAAAGGAGTAAGTGGTTTGAAGTGAGGTAGGGTTTTTGGGGTTCATAGTAACTTGTTGAATCTTCTCGGAGTTCAATTTCTCTTTAAAGGTGCAGGCCTGGGTTGTTTGTCCATTTCTCTGTTGGTTGAAATTTCAGTTTAAAGACGGGATCACAAGCTGATGTGTAGAATTCACAGCTGGGCATTTTCTTTTTGGCTTGCTGGATTTCCTCCCAGCTCTCAGTTGGACAGGCTTTGGTGATGCTTGTCATGATTCTCTTTCTCTCTCTGTCTCTCTCACTCTTTCTCTCTCCAGAGAGCTACTTTTACATACGAACATACGTGTAAGGAGCAGGAGTAGGCCACTCGGCCCATCGGGCCTGCTCTGCCATTCACTAAGATCATGACTGATCTGATTGTAACCTCAACTCCACATTCCCGCCTAACCCCCAATAACCTTTCACCCCCTTGCTTATCAAGAATCTATCTAACTCTGCCTTAAAAATATTCAAAGACTCTGCTTTCACTGCCTTTTCAGGAAGAGAGTTCCAAAGACTCATGAACCTCTGAGAGAAAATAATTTCTCTTCATCTCTGTCTTAATTGGGCAACCCCTTATTTTTAAACACTGACCCCCAGTTCTAGATTCTCCCACAAGAAGAAACATCCTTTCCACATCCACATCTACCCTGTCAAGACCCCTCAGAATCTATATGTTTCAATCAAGTCACCTCTGACTCTTCTAAACTCAAGCAGATACAAGCCTAGCCTGTCCAAACTTTCTTCATACGACAACCCGCCCATTCTAGGTATTATTCTAGTAAACCTTTTCTGAACTGCTTCCAATGCATTCACATCCTTCCTTAAATAAGGAGACTAATACTGTACACAATTCTCCAGATGTGGTCTCACCAATGCCCTGTATAACTGGAGCATAACCTCCCAATTTTTGTATTCAATTTCCCTCGCAATAGATGATAACATTCTATTAGCTTTCCAAATTACTTGCTGTACCTGTATACAAATCTTTTGCAATTCATGCACTAGGACACCCGGATCCCTCTGCATCTAAGAGCTCTGCAATTTCTCACCATTTAGATAATATGCTTTTTAAAAAATCCTTCCTGCCAAAATGGACAATTTCACATTTTCCCACATTATACTCCATTTGCCAGAACTTTGCCCACTCACTTAACCTATCCCTATCCCTTTGTATTCTCCTGATGTCCTCTTCACTATTTACTTTCCTACCTATCTTTGTGTCATCAGCAAATTTAGCAACCATACCTTCGGTCCCTTCATCCAAGTCATTTACATAAATAATAAAAAGATGGGGCCCAGCATTGATCCCTGTGACACACCACTCATTACATCTTGCCAACCAGAAAATGACCTATTTATGCCTACACTCTCTTTCCTGTCAGCTAGCCAATCTTCTATCCATGCCAACATGTTACCCCCTACACCATGAGCTTTTATTTTCCGCAATGACCTTCGATGAAGGAACATAGGAGCAGGAGTAAGCCATTCAGCCCATCAAGCTTGCTCTGCCATTCAATATGATCGTGGCTAATCATCTACTTCAATGCCTTATTCCCTCACTATAGCCATAACCCTTTATGCCATTGATGTTTAGAAATCTGTCAATCTCTACTTTAAACATACTCAGTGAGCTTCTACAGCCCTCTGGGGTAGAGAGTTGCAAAGATTCACAACCCTCTGAATAGGGAAATTTCTTCTCCTCTCTGTCCTAAGTGGCTTCCCCCTTATTTTGAAATTGTGTCCTCTAGTTCTAGACTGCCCAACCAGGGGAAACATCTTACCTGCATCTACCCTGTCTATCCCTTTAAATATTTTGTAGGTTTCAATGAGTGCCCTAGATCACCTCTCATTCTTCGAAACTCAAGAGAATACAAGCCCAGTTTCCCCAATCTCTCTTCATAGGACATTCCCGCCATCCCGGGAACAAATCTCGTGAACCTTTATTGCACTCCCTCTGTGGCAATAATATCCTTCCTAAGTTAAGGGGACCAAAACTGCACACAGTCTAACCAACGTTCATACAATTAAAGCAAGATGTAGCACCTTATCAAATGCCTTCGGGAAATCTAAGTACCAGTTTCCCTTTATCCACAGCACATGTTACTTCTTCAAAGAACTCCAATAAATAGGTTAAACTTTCACAAAACCATGGTGACTCTGCCTGATCACCTTGATTTTTTCTAAGTGCCCTGATATAGCGTCTTTAATAATAGCTTCTAACGTTTTCCCGATGACAGATGTCAAGTTAACTGGTTGTAGTTTTCTTCTTTCTGTCTCCCGCCCTTTTTGAATAAAGGAGTTACATTGGCTATTTTCTAATCTAATGGAACCTTCCCCGAATCTGGAGAATTTTGGAAAATTTTTAAACCAACACATCAAATAATTCATAGCCACTTCTTTTAAGACCCCAGGATGAAGTTCATCAGGACCCGGGGACTTGTCGGCCCACAGCTCCAACAATTTGCTCAGTGCCACTTCCCTGGTGATTGTAATTTTCTTGAGTTCCTCCCTCCCTTCCATTTCCTGATTTACAGCTATTTCTGGAATGTTACTTGCATCCTCGAGAGTGAAGACCGATGCAAAGAGTCTGTTCAATTCATCTGCCATCTCCTTATTAATTCCCCAGACTCATTTTGTTAACTCTTTTCTTTTTAAAATATCTATAGAAACTCTTATTATCTGTTTTTATATTTCTTGCTAGCTTTCTCTCATACTCTAATTTTTCCCTCCTTATTAATCTTTTAGACATCCTTTGCTGCTTTTTATATTCTGTCCAATCTTCTGACCTGCCACCCATCTTTTTAAGGTTAACATGGTCTCGCATCATGCCTCTGTTGGGAGACATAGATCGTCCTCCTTGTGGTGACCAACAATGGCCCAGGATATGTTTACTTCACACCTTCTTTGTTTCAGAAGAACCCATTCAATTCAAAAATGTCACTTGATAGGTTCAGGATGGGTGTAATTGACACATTTTAGCTTAGAATGTATCCTTTTGTCCTTACCAGACTGTAAGACAGTCTTGACCTTCAGTGGCCATTTTTTCCAGCACATTGTCCACTTTTTAAAAGAAAAGTCCATTTTTATAACTCTTCAGTTTGAGTTCTTGTATTTTCAATCACTGCACTTGAACATAACAATACTTTAACATCTTTCAAGCCTGTTGTACCAGCCATTAAAATAGCTCTATCGTTTGTCATGCAGGCCCCCACCTGCCAAGAATGAGGAATATTAATTTCGCCACATGAACATTAATTTTAAACTGTTACTGGAGTGAAGAAAGAACTGGTTAAAAAACCCACAATGGATCCTTGGCTGGAGAGGCATTTTTGCATATTAACAGACAGTACTTGGAAAGGACAAAGGAGCTACTCCCTGCTCCAATTGAATCCACATTTGACTTTTGATTACCAGACATTGAGGGTAGAGGAGCTCGCATTCTACGTTAACTGCTAGGATGGCCGAATACACAAACGGATGTGGTCACACCAGCTAGTCACATGACTAACCTGCTGGGCCACCTGAGTTTTTTTGAAAATTTGAACTTGCCACAGAGTTTTGAATGGGCAGAAAGTTGTTTGCTCCTGGACTGAAAAGACCTCTCGTGGCTGGCTCGCCGCAGCATCTCCTGTCTGCTCATCTCTTTCTCACCAGCTTTGGAATCCACTGAAGACACATGAATCCCAAGAGAGAAAATTCTCCTACAGTGAATATGGTTTCAAAAGAATACTGGGCCCCAACGAAAAGCAAGAATTACCTACAAGCAAGAACTACCTACACAAGGACTCTACAGTGAGCTCGAAGCATGGTAACAAGAAACTCTTCAAATATTGCCTCAAACCTCTCCACTTTGTTTTTTTTCTCTTTTCTGTCTCTATTTGCATGTGCGTATCGCATATGCATTCTAGCGTGGGGCGCGGCGTGTATTCAAAGGCATTAACCAAATTAGAGTTTAAGTATAAGTTTTAATAAATTTCACTTTTCTTCTTTAAACCTAAGAAAGCCTGTTTGTGCTCATTTCTTTGCCTTATAATTGGAAAGCGGTGAACAAGGATTCACCAAGGGAGAGCAAAAACACAGTGTGTTAAAAAATTAAATCCTGTTACAGTAAGACCAGGTGAAGGCTGAAAGGGACCCTTAGACACCTGTCTCACCTGGTCGTAACCCCTCATTGATTTCCAAACAAAAGGTACAAGGACATAAGAAATAGGAGCTGGAGTAGACCTTGTGGCCCCTCGAAACTGCTCCGCCATTCAATACAATTCATGGCTGATCCTTGGCTTCAACTCCACTTACCCATCTGCTTCCCATATCCCTTGATTCCCTGAGAAACAAAAAAATCTGTCTATCTCAGCCTGAAATATGTCCAACGATGGAGCATCCACAACCCTCTGAGATGGAGAATTCCAAAGATTCACAACCCTTTGTGTGAAGAAATTTCTCCTCATCTCAGTCCTAATGATCGGCCCCTTATCCTGACCCTTTTGCAGGCTATATCTGCCTAGGTTGAGTAGCGTCCATGTTGACCATAGCTACCTTTTTGAAAAAGAACATGAAATGCCTGAGTCTGTCACTCTAGAAAACTACGTTCTCTTTTCCTGTACCAACTATCCGTGCGCTTTTACAAATCAAAAATCTATGCACAAAGCTCTCGGAGCTATTTCAATGCCGGAAAGATATCTATAAAACAAGCATTGTAGAAATACTTCTGTATTTTTAAGTGGTATTGAAAAATATTCAGCAATTGCACACAATCCGCAGAGGGCGCAGTAAGGAAGACTGTGAGGCTGTGTGTTGCTGGGTTCCTGGAGGCGGCTGTCAATCAATGGCAATCAAAGGCTGCGTGAGGCTCGGGCGTGGAGCTCATCGCCGGCTCTGAGAACGTGAAATTTAACTCTGAAAAACTCAACGCAGTAGCAACACTAATACTTTACTCCAGCTCAGACACTCGAGTACTTGGGTGGAGGCTGAGGTTTAAGTCCTTCGTTCAGTTCTTGCTTTCCGACGCCGTGTCCTGAGATGGTGCTGAAACGGGCTGATTGGAACCTGTGGATTGCTTGTCTTTGGATTGTTTGCTTGGAAGGTAAAATTTTAAGGTTTTTTAAAAAAAATGCAAGCCAAGTATCAGCACCGAGACCTTTAAATCACACCGACGGAGTGACCGGTTGTGTTGTTGGCGAAAGATAACGTGGAAAGTTAACAAAACACTTTGCGAAATGAAGTTTTTGTTTCAGGTTCTTTTTTTATTCGCTTGCTCGCTCCTGATTTTTTTTTTGTGCTTTTGGCCAAATTTTTAATGGACATGACACCAAGGTGTTGTGAATGGATAGAACTGGTTCCTCTGGATATTTATTTGATTGGAGTTTGTGAATGTTACTTTGTTGATATCTTTACTTGGAACCGATCCAAAGTAGAGTGAGTTACTGGACTGGCCAGTTCGAAATCACACTTTGAACATTGCGGTGCTGGTAAGATAGTTGGAGGGCCAGCAGTCGGTAATATGTTGAGGATTAGTGAAAGGTTCTCCCTTTCCCTGCCAATCCAATGTGTACGAATGTATTAATAAATGAGACATGTGTTCACAATTTGCAAGATTGTTTGTATGTGACCGGAAACAAGTGAAAACGACGTTACTGATGATTCTTGAGGACCATTCGGAAATTGCACGAATTGAGTTGTCAAACGTAGGTCATGTTTGATGAGATGAAAACGTGGTGTTTTTCGGAGCTTGTAGAGAAGTAATTAACAATTACAGGAAATAACATGACTTAGAATTTCCGATTCATTCTAATTTCGCTTTATTCAAGCATGGCATGAGAGAGAAATATATGATTTTGGCGAGCCGCCTTAAACGTGTGCCAGCGAGGCAGGAATTAGTGAACGGAAGATGAAACTATATACTCTGTATAGAGAAGTACTGTAGTTGTAGGTCTTGAGTTTTTACAGTGCTGGTTTACAGAGAGTTTGTGATGAGCTACATTATTGATCAGTAAAGTTTTACTTCAAGTTGGTTTGCATGTATGTAAATTCTTCCTGTTATTGTAAATCTACTAAATGATTTTGTAAGTAATGTTTGCATTTTTGTTTGGCAAAGGAATAAGAACTGTATCAATATTGTCGTGACATTGAGGTCAAGTAACAAAATGATGTATTTTGACACCATTCAGATGATTGTCATGAAGCGTTCAGATAAAGATAAATCTATAAATTTGACCAGAAAAGTCAAGACTATAGAGCAGCATATCGATTTTTTTTTTGTGGGTAAAATCAAGTCGATTATGTCAGGAATGTACGACCATACGAATTAGGAGCAGGAGTAGGTCACACGGCCCCGCTAGCCAGCTCCGTCATTCAACGAGATCATGACTGATCTGATTGTAACCTCCACACCGCATTTTCGTCCATCCCCAATAACCTTTCACCTCCTTGCTTAAAAACAATCTGTCTACCCCTGCCTTAAAAATATTCAGACTCTACTTCCATTGGCTTTTGAGGAAGAGAGTTCCAAAGACACTCAACCCTCAGAAAAAAAATTCTCCTCATCTCTCTATTAAATGGGCGACCCCTTATTTTTTTAAACAGTGAGCCCTAGTTCTTGATTCTCCCACAAGAGGAAACATCCTATCCATATCGACCCTCAGGATCTTTATATGTTTCAATCATGTGCCTCTTACAATTCTAAATTCCAGCGGATTCAAGCCTAGCCTGTCCTACCTTTCCTCATAAGACAACGTGACCATTCCAGTTATTAGTCTTGTCAATCTTCTCTGAACTACTTCCAATGCATTTATATCCTTCCTTAAATAATGTTCAGACTGGCCAAGAGAGTGTGGGAAAATGGCGCACTGACACGGAACACAAAAGTCCGAGTGTATCAGGCCTGTGTCCTCAGTACCTTGCTCTACGGCAGCGAGGCCTGGACAACGTATGCCAGCCAAGAGCGACGTCTCAATTCATTCCATCTTCGCTGCCTTCGGAGAATACTTGGCATCAGGTGGCAGGACTATATCTCCAACACAGAAGCCCTTGAAGCGGCCAACATCCCCAGCTTATACACACTACTGAGTCAGCGGCGCTTGAGATGGCTTGGCCATGTGAGCCGCATGGAAGATGGCAGGATCCCCAAAGACACATTGTACAGCGAGCTCGCCACTGGTATCAGACCCACCGGCCGTCCATGTCTCCGTTATAAAGACGTCTGCAAACGCGACATGAAATCGTGTGACATTGATCACAAGTCGTGGGAGTCAGTTGCCAGCATTCGCCAGAGCTGGCGGGCAGCCATAAAGACAGGGCTAAATTGTGGCGAGTCGAAGAGACTTAGTAGTTGGCAGGAAAAAAGACAGAGGCGCAAGGGGAGAGCCAACTGTGCAACAGCCCCAACAAACAAATTTCTCTGCAGCACCTGTGGAAGAGCCTGTCACTCCAGAATTGGCCTTTATAGCCACTCCAGGCGCTGCTTCACAAACCACTGACCACCTCCAGGCGCGTATCCATTGTCTCTCGAGATAAGGAGGCCCAAAAGAAGAAAAGAAATAAGGAGACCAGTACTGTACACAGTACTCCAGATGTGGTCTCACCAATGCTCTGTATAACTAAAGCATAACCTCCCTACTTTTGTGTTCAATTTCCCTCACAATAAACAATAACATTCTATTAGCTTTCCAAATTACTTGCTGTACCTGCATACTAGCCTTTAGTGATTCATGCACTAGGGCACCCAGATCCGTCTGCATCTCAGCTCTGCAGTCTCCGTTTAGATAATATGCTTTTTTATTTTCCTGCCAAAGTGGACAGTTTCACATTTTCTCACATTATACTCCATTTACCAGATCTTTGCTCACTCACTTAACTATCTATATCCCTTTGTAGCCTCCTTATGTCCTCTTCACAATTTACTTTCCTCCCTATCTTTGTGCCATCAGCAAATTTAGCAATCATATCTTCAGTCCCTTCATCCAAGTCATTTACATAAATTGTAAAAAGTTGTGGCCCCAGCACAGATCCCTGTGGCACACCATTCATTACATCTTGCCAACTAGAAAATGATCCATTTGTGCCTACTCTCTGTTTCTTCTTAGCTAGCCAATCTTCTATCCATGCCAAAATATTATCCGCTACACCATGAGCTTTTATTTTCCGCAATAGCCTTTTGATGTGGCACCTTATCAAATGCCTTCTTGAAATCGAAGTACAATACATCCATTGGTTGATTTCCCTTTATCCACAGCATATGTTACTACTTCGAAGAACTGCAATAAGCTGGTTAGGCATGATTTCCCTTTCACAAAACCATGTTGACTCTGCCTGATTATCTTGAATTTTTATAAGTGCCCTGCTATAACGTCTTTAATAATAGCTTCAATTTCCCAATGACTGATGTTAAGCTAACTGGCCTGTAGTTTCCTGCTTTCTGTCTCCCTCCCTTTTTAAATAAAGGAGTTACATTGTCCCAGAAAGTGACAGAGACAAAGAGGAAATTATGATGCGATTAGGCAAGATTTAGGATGCGTAGGATGGGGAAGGAAACTGCAGGGGATGGGCACAATCAAAATGTGGAGCTTATTCAGGGAGCAGCTACTGTGTGTCCTTGATAAGTATGTACCTGTCAGGCAGGGAGGAAGTTGTCAAGCGAGGGAGCCGTGGTTTACTAAAGAAGTTGAAGCGCTTGTCAAGAGGAAGAAGAAGGCTTATGTTAGGATGAGACGTGAAGGCTCAGTTAGGGCGCTTGAGAGTTACAAGCTAGCCAGGAAAGATCTAAAGGGAGAGCTAAGAAGAGCGAGGAGAGGACACGAGAAGTCATTGGCGGATAGGATCAAGGAAAACCCTAAGGCTTTCTATAGGTACATCAGGAATAAAAGAATGACTAGAGTTAGATTAGTCCCCTGGGCCAGATGGGATTTATCCTAGGATTCGCTGGGAAGCCAGGGAGGAGATTGCAGAGCCTTTGTCCTTGATCTTTATGTCGTCATTGTCGACAGGAATAGTGCCGGAAGACTGGAGGATAGCAAATGTTGTCCCCTTGTTCAAGAAGGGGAGTAGAGACAGCCCTGGTAATTATAGACCTGTGAGCCTTACTTCGGTTGTGGGTAAAATGTTGGAAAAGGTTATAAGAGATAGGATTTATAATCATCCTGAAAAGAATAAGTTCATTAGCGATAGTCAGCACGGTTTTGTGAAGGGTAGGTCGTGCCTCACAAACCTTATTGAGTTTTTCGAGAAGGTGACCAAACAGGTGGATGAGGGTAAAGCCGTGGATGTGGTGTATATGGATTTCAGTAAGGCGTTTGATAAGGTTCCCCACGGTAGGCTATTGCAGAAAATACGGAAGTATGGGATTGAAGGTGATTTAGTGCTTTGGATCAGAAATTGGCTAGCTGAAAGAAGACAGAGGGTGGTGGTTGATGGCAAATGTTCATCCTGGAGTTTAGTTACTAGTGGTGTCCCGCAAGGATCTGTTTTGGGGCCACTGCTATTTGTCATTTTTATAAATGACCTGGATGAGGGTGTAGAAGGGTGGGTTAGTAAATTTGCGGATGACACGAAGGTCGGTGGAGTTGTGGATAGTGCCGAAGGATGTTGTAGGTTACAGAGGGACATAGATAGGCTGCAGAGCTGGGCTGAGAGATGGCAAATGGAGTTTAATGCGGAAAAGTGTGAGGTGATTCACTTTGGAAGGAGTAACAGGAATGCAGAATACTGGGCTAATGGGAAGATTCTTGGTAGTGTAGATGAGCAGAGAGATCTTGGTGTCCAGGTACATAAATCCCTGAAGGTTGCTACCCAGGTTAATAGGGCTGTTAAGAAGGCATATGGTGTGTTAGCTTTTATTAGTAAGGGGATCGAGTTTCGGAGCCACGAGGTCATGCTGCAGCTGTACAAAACTCTGGTGCAGCTGCACCTGGAGTATTGCGTGCAGTTCTGGTCACCGTATTATAGGAAGGATGTGGAAGCTTTGGAAAGGGTGCAGAGGAGATTTACTAGGATGTTGCCTGGTATGGAGGGAAGGTCTTACGAGGAAAGGCTGAGGGACTTGAGGTTGTTTTTGTTAGAGAGAAGGAGGAGGAGAGGTGACTTAATAGAGACATATAAGATAATCAGAGGGTTAGATAGGGTGGATAGTGAGAGTCTTTTTCCTCGGATGGTGATGGCAAACACGAGGGGACATAGCTTTAAGTTGAGGGTGATAGATATAGGACAGATGTCAGAGGTAGTTTCTTTACTCAGAGAGTAGTAGGGGCGTGGAACGCCCTGCCTGCAACAGTAGTAGACTCGCCAACTTTAAGGGCATTTAAGTGGTCATTGGATAGACATATGGATGAAAATGGAATAGTGTAGGTCAGATGGTTTCACAGGTCGGCGCAACATCGAGGGCTGAAGGGCCTGTACTGCGCTGTAATGTTCTATGTTCTAGTTTATTAATGGTAATAAGGCATAAGTGACAAAGGGTACACCAAGAAAAAATCATAAGTTAAAATTAATAGTGCTATATCTGAATGCACAAAGCATTTGTAACAAGGTAGATAACTTAATGGCACAAATAAAGATAAATGTGTTTGATCTAGTAAGCATTACTGAGACATGGTTGGGCAGTGACCACAGTTGAGAAGTAAATATTCCAAGGTACTTGGCTTATAGAAAAGATAGGCAAGCTAGGAAAGGAGGTGGGATAGCCTGATAAAGGCACAAATGAGAAAGGATATTAGCCTGTAGAATCAGTATGGGTGGTGATGGAAATAACAAAGGGCAGTAAACACTGGCAGGAGTAGTTTATAGGCTCTTAAACAGTAATCATGAGTGTTGGACAAAGTCAAGAAATTAGGAGTATGCAACAATTGTGGAGAACTTTACTCTTAGACTGGGCATTCAATTTCCCATTCTATTTGGAGCCGCAGCTGCTGATAGAAGATCTTACAAATGGATCAATTTTTTTTCAGATTTTCTTTTGCTAAAAAGTAACTGGGTGGGGCGGTGTTAGTGAAAGTCATCTTGTATGTGGGAATATGTACAAGAAAATGTATAATGGAGACCTTCTCTAAATACATTGATTTATTTTTCCTGGTTGGGTGTTAAAATGACCTCACTGGCCTGTAGTTACATTGTTTATCCCTGCTACCCTTCTTGAATAATGGTACCACATTCGCTGTCCTCCAATCCTCTGGTACCTGTCCTGTGGCCAGAGAGGATCTGAAAATTTGTGTCAGAGCCCCCGCTATCTCCTCCCTTGCCTCACATAGCAGCCTGGGATACATCTCATCTGGGCCTGGGAGTTTATCCACTTTTAAGCCTGTTAATACAGCTAATACTTCCTCCTTTTCAATGCTAATTTGATCAAGTATATCACAATCCCTTTTCCTGATCTCTGCACCTACATCGTTCCTCTCCATAGTGAACACAGATGAAAAGTAATCATTCAAAACCTCTCCTGTATCCTCCGGCTCCACACACACATTGCCTCCATGATCCCTAATGGGCCCCACTTTTTCCCTGGTTATCCTCTTGCCCCTAACATACTTATAAAATGCCTTGGGATTTTCCTTTATCTTGTCTGCCAGTGATTTTTCATGCCCCCTCTTTGCTCTCCTAATTACTTTTTTAGGTACTCCCCTACACTTTCTATACTCCTGTTGGGCCTCTGCTGTTTTCAGCACTCTGAATCTGCCATAAGCCACCTTTTTTTTTTTCCTGATCCAATCCTCTATATCCCTTGACATCCAGGGTTCCCTTGACCTGTTGGTCGTACTCTTCACTTTTTACAGGAACATGCTGCACCTGAGCCCTCACAATTTCCCTTCTAAATGACTCCCACTGGTCTGATGTAGACTTTCCTGTAAGAAGCTGCTCCCAGTTCACTTTGGCCAGATCCTATTTTATCAAATTGAAATCTGCCTTCCCCCAATTCAGTAATCTTATTTCCGGTCCCTCTTTGTCCTTTTCCATAACTACCTTAAATCTTACAAAGTTATGGTCACTATCCCCGAAATGCTCCCCCACCGCCACTTCTACCATTTCTCCAGCTTCATTCCCTAGGATTAAGTCCAGTAACGCCCCTCCTCTTGTAGGACTTTCTTTGTGCTGGCTCAAAAAGCTCTCCTGAATAAACTTGAAGAATTCCGCCCCTAAGCTTTTTGCACCAATACTATCCCCTCTAATATAGGGGAAGTTGAAATCCCCTACTATTATTACCCTATTATTTTTGCACCTCCTGAGATTTGCCTACATATCTGCTCCTCTATCTCTCCCTGACTGGTTGGAGTCCCAGCCAAGTGACTGCCCCCTTTTTGTTTTTAAGTTCTACCCAAAAGGCCTCATTCGAGGAACCTTCTAGGATATCATTCCTTCTTACTGCAGTAATTGTCTCTTTAATCAATAGTGCAATGCCACCTCCCCTTTTACCCCTTCCTTTATCATGTCTGAAGATTCTATACCCTGGGATATTAAGCTGCCAGTCCTGCCCTTGCCTCAACCATGTCTCTGTAATAGCAATAATATCATATTCCCATGTGTTAATCAATGCCCTAAATTCATCTGCCTTACTAGTAAGACTCCTTACATTAAAATAGATACAATCCTGCCTTGCATTATTTGTCTGAGCCTTAACAGGTCTACATTTACTCTGGACTAACTTAGCTTCACATTAATATTTGTACAACACCCCTTACTGTGCATCCACTCTGTATCCCATCCCCCTGCCAAATTAGTTTAAAGCCCCACCCCAACAGCACTAGCAAACCTCCCAGCAAGGATGCTGGTCCCGTTCTGGTTCAGGTGCAATCCGTCCTCTTATACAGATCCCATCTATGCCAGAAACAGACCCAGTGATCCAAGAATCTAAAGCCCTCCCTCCTGCACCATCTCCCCAACCATGCATTCACCTGCTCTAACCTCCTATTCATATATTCACTAGCCTGTGGCACCAGAGGAAACCCAAAGATTACAACCTTTTGAGGTCCTACTTTTTAATCTGCTGCCTAGCTCCCTAAATTCTTTTTGCAGGACCTCAACCCTCTTTCTCCCTATGTCATAGGTACCAACGTGGGCCATGACCTCCGGTTGTACGCCCTCACCCTCCAGAATACTTTGTAGCCGCTCAGTGATATCCAATATTCTTGCATCAGGGAGGCAACATACCATCCTGGAATCACGTCTGCGACCGCAGAAACTTTCTGCTTTCAAAACTGAGTTATGCTAACTTTTTAAAGAGCATTTACTTGGTAAACTCATGGTTTACCTGCACCTCGACTCCACTTGCATATCCCTCCATATATCCCTTGCTATCCTTACCCAAAAAAAATCCATCTCATTTAAAAAATTTCAATTGATTCAGGATCCACAGCATTTTGGGTTAGATTTTTCTACATTTCCATAACTGCTTGTGTGAAAATTGCTTCCTAATTTCCCTCCTAAATTTTTTTAAGGATATGTCCTCTCGTCATGGATCAGTGCTGGGAAATTAAATAGGTTTCAACTTTGGCCGGCTTGTGTCAGCTATCAAGTGCTGTCAATCAGCTATAGTATGGTAAAATGCTGAGTAATGCTCTCTTACATTCTCCCAACCTTCATTGAAGACCCCCTGCTGGAAATGTCATTTTGTTTTTCCATCCCCCTTTCTCATGGCCTCTCTGAACGTAGTTGTAAGTTTCTTCGCAGGTTTGTCCCATGAGCCTGCAGACCAATAATGGTAATTGGGCTAATAACATTAACACCATAATGGGTAGCAGAGATGTTCATTTTATCAGTCTGGTCTTGACTTTAATCTAATCTCAATCTTTGAGTTACGAGGTGTTCTAATACACGGAGCTATGTAGTAGTTGTTTGGTTAGGTGGATGATTAGACAAGTTGTTAAGTATAATGAAAAGTTTTAAGGATTTGTATTACTAAACAAAGGATTCTTCAGATACAAGTCTTTTGCAGATGAGGGTATTGCTGTCAAAAGAGCTGTTTTTCAAATATTTCTCTGGGTATATCTATTTCCTTTTATAAATGTTTTTCTCAGAAAATGGTGAGATAGTGAGGGGCTGAAAGTGTTGCAACATCTAATACTCATTATTGAAATAGGGCTTTCTCTGCTGACCCATAGAAAAGTTCTATAATCCTCATTATGAATGGATTTATAATATAGTAATTTTCAAAAATGTATTCAATCCTATGCAACATCCATTAGACATTATTGTAATTTATCAATGTAATGTCACAATAAGTGCTCACTTTAACAAGAAAATCACAAATGCAGTCAACATCAGCAATAGAATAATCTCCTGCCTTTTACGACGTCTGGACATTCCAAATTGCTTCACAACCAAAAGTACTTCCGCTTTTTGAAGTGTAGTCACTGTTGTAATGTAGAAAACAAGGCAGCCAGTTTCAACACAGCAACACATCCACAGTTCCCACAAACAGCAATGTCATATTGACCAGTAATCTGTTTTTATGATGTTGATTGGCGGATAAATATTGGCCAGGACACCAGGGATAATACCCCTCTTAGAAATTCTTTCTTTCTTTTCTTTTGGGCCTCCTTATCTCGAGAGACAATGCTATGGAATCAGTTGCATCCACCTAAGATGGCAGGCGGGGCATTCCAAAAGACTGTGCCTCCTGACAGTGCAGTGCACCCTCAGTACTGTGCTGGAGTGTCAGCCTAGATTTTTTTTGTGCTGAAGTTTGTGGAGTGGGACTTGAATCCACAACCTTTTGACTCGGCAAGATTCCAGCAACTGAACCATGGCTGACTCCACCATGGACCTTTTCTGTATGAGTGAGAGACAACTTTTAGTGGAAGTGGTGAGAGATTCCTGATGCTCTGAATATACTTTGTTTGCAACATTGGGTGAATTCGGAGCACCAGATGCAATGTTTTGCAAATGTGTGGGTGATCAGTAGTTGGACAAATGACTTTATGATCTTCCCTAATGGTAGGTGAAGAACCATACAACTTCGTAGTGTAAAAAGAATCATTACTGTCCTGTAATGAGCTCAGTTGGTGTGAACCATGTGGCACAATGTGCAGTGCTTTCACCTCTGAAATATGTGCTGTTTTAAGGTGATGGGTAAAAGGTCTAAGAACGTAACACTTAATACCTTGAACCAAGAACCAGCAATCACCTCTCCATTAGTATGTAGCATGAGTGCAAATATAAATTAAGGTAAGTTCGGTCGCTTGCCCATTTAAAAAAAAAAGCAACTGAGAAATTACCTGTTTCTGGGTAAATGTGATATTTAGTTCCCAAATTCAGTATTTTTTTCAGTTTTTAGTAGCAAGATTGCCACACAGGTGCCAGCTCGTGCCACGCTGGGGGACAGTTTTGAGCTGTGAACACATTGCCACAGGACAAAGCAGTCTAAATTTACTTTTGTTTAAGGTTTTTTAACACCAAGCAAAGATGGGAGATTATCGGCCATTCTGTCTGGGATGCTTTACCGACCCAGGTTTTGGAAATAAAAAAACAGAAGTTTGTGACACCTCAGTCCTCAACAGCAAGAAAAGTTTCTTAATTTATTTCTTTTCAGTCACATTTTTATCCCCTCCCGACTGCCAAGACTGTTATGATCAGGTGAGGAGGGGTCGAAAGGCTCCCCTCTTGTCCCTCTCCTGTATTTGACTGCATCAGGGTTTGTTTTTTTCAAACAGTGAATGTCCTTGCCAATTCAATGAGTGTTTAACTCTTTATGTGCGATGATCATAAAAGAACCAATCGGACAAGTTTTCTTGAGTTTAAACGAGAAAGAGGCTACTTTATTGTACTTAAAATCTAAACCTGATCTAAGTAAAAGAATAAGACTACGCTGCAACTTTCTCTCACCCGAGAATCTCAAACACAAAAATGCTGTGGAGACTGGTGATTGAGTTGTCTTCCAGGTGAATTTGTGATTCTGAAGTCTGGCTGATAGTGCACTTATGGCTGGTCAACCTGGTTCAGGGTTTTCTTGGAGACAATGACATAGGTAGCTTTCTCCTCCCTGGTCTCTGTCTGTAGCAATGGTCGATTTGCATGTTCTGTAGTCACAGATTTTGAACTTGCAATGTTCTCTGGAAAGAGAGAGAGCCAGCCCCATTGGGGTCTGGCACAGGTTGGCTCTAAAAAGCTTGTCTGCTGTGTGTAACAAAAACTCCAGGTTTTACACAGACTGGAGAGACTGTCGCATGGCTCTCTCAGTACCATGTTTTTAATGAGGTCCATAGTCTAAGACCCAAATCTCTCAAGTTGTATTCTGCCAATGTTTACCACCTGGAGATATATCTCCACTAGTGAATGCTGCAAGATGGTTTTGAATGCCCTGCTAATGAGGGCGATACTGGATAATCTACTGTGCTATCCAAGCCATTGTCCAGGATGGGAACTTTGTTAGACATGCGTCTCCAATTTGATGTCCTGGAATGTGAGGTATTTCAATGCAAATTTTGGCCATCTTGGCTGCCAGATTTTTAAAAGTTAAATGCAAGATTCCCAACTATCCTCTTGAAAAATTTAATGTAGGTTTCCAACCGATGAATTAAAAATCCTCATTTAGCATAGCATGTTTTCTTGACAGCTGTTCGAATGAGCTGCTACAGTTGGGTAATTTGGGATCAATTATTGGGTTCACCGACGAAAGAATTAAACTGTTGCTAATATGAGGTGCCGTTGGTGTTTCAAGTCATTTGTGTTAAATTTGTATTGTGTATGGGAGCAAAATAAGAGATCCACAACACTTTTTAAATTAAAAACAGAATAGTTCAAAGTGCCTAAGATTGAGGCTGGTGGGATATTATGACTGCTGAAATTATTGTAGTAAGAAGGGGGACTGTATCTCAAAGGGGAGTGCGTAAAGTATTAAAGATGCACATTGGGAGGACTAGTCTGTTTTAATGAGTGGAATTGATGAAGCGTGGAATCCCATCAGTTAGAAAACAGGCTGCTCTTCACAGAATACTGACAGAATAATATGAATCTTTCAAATCCCACAAAGTGTAAAGATTTTTTTTAATGAAAATTTTAGTGTCTGCCTTTAAACTGATAGGATAATCTGCAGTTTATTGAGCAGGGAACATGCAGGAGGTCATTTTTAGCAACAGCATGAACTGAGTTATTCGTCCCAATTAAGGGATAAGAAACAAAAAAACATGAGATAATATGTTGAATGTTTGGGTGAGAGTGACCTCTGAGTGCAATTTGAGCTGGTTTAAACAAAATCAATAAATTCACTATGAATAGTAAATAAAAAGGAACTCGTCCATTTTAATGTTTTGACTTTTGTCCAATTTTTGAGTCTTAGCAAACACAGTATGTTTGATGTAAGCAGAAGGAGTGGAGTAAATGTGAAAGTCTTGAACACATTTCAAAACAGTTACATATGTGCATACTTTAGCTTTCTGGTAGAGTTTGACATAATGTGAATTGGGCAGCAGTAGGGGGACAATTTTGCGGGGGGGGGGGGGGGGGGGTTGGTGGTGTAGGGGAGTTGTGGGGGAGCACCAAATTATTGCTGGAAGGCTGCCAGTCCAAGGCTGCCGGAGGGGATACCGGTAACATCAGTCAGTCTACAGATTACTGATGCCATGCTTGCAAAAGCAGATAGCTTCACTATTATCCCCATGGACAACTGGAAATGGCAAGATGAGGCTCTGGAGCTTGTACAAATTGCAGGCTTCCCTCAAGCCCGAGGGCCTCATGAGCTGCACACAGTGCCCTGCAGGCTTCTTCAGGCAAGTCCAGTGCTTTCATGAATCCCAAGGGCTTCCACTCCATTGATGTGCAACAGTGTGTGATCACCAGCACTACATCATGCAGGTCTCTGACTGCTTTCCTGGTAGCTGCCATGACAATTTTATATTGTCAATCCTCCTTCACTCATTCTTTGTGCCTGAAAAGCAAGTGACAATCTGGGTGCTTGGGGACAAGGACTTTACACAAGGCCTCTCCTCTACACTTAGCTTATGACTGCTGTCAGGAATCCAAATTTGGCAACTGAACTATGCTACAATCAAGTCCACAAATCAAATAGAATCTTCATTGAATAGACCTTTGGTGTCTTTAAGTAACAACACTGCTGTCTGTCCAGGTCTGGTAGCTTTCACCAATACAACCTGGAACGATTTGTCCTGAATCAGTGGTTTTCTACATGCTGCATAACTTTTACTACAATGGGGACAACACATGCAGCTGACATTGGATAAAGACCTTCAGTATGATGGAGACAACATTTAATGACAGAGGATGGCAAAGAAGTGGGAGAGCTTCAACAGTTGGAGCTCTTAAGCTGAATTATTCCTGCTTCCCTGTATTAACAGTCATGTTCAGCATCTCTCCCAGTTTCTCCACCCTCCACTGAACTACATCTGCGCAAAGCCGAGCATGTTAGCTGACATTGCAGGATTCAAATAGCACCATGGCAGCGGATGGAATTTAAATTCAAGTAATTAAATTCAAATAATCTGGAATTGAAAGCTAGTCTCAGTAATGGCACCATTACTATCATCTATTGTCATAAAAATTGGTTTACCACTGTCATTTTAGGGAAGGAAATTTCCTGCCCTTAACTAGTCTGGTGTACGTGTGACTCCAGACCCACGGCAATGTTACAAAAGGTTTTATTTTTAATACTAAAATCTTAGACTTCTGTGTGTTTTTAAAAATTGAAAGAAGGATTTTCAGTGGACTTGGAATCTGCAAATTGCTGGAATTTTTGGATGTTGACTTTGTATAGGAACAGGAGTAGGCCATTCAGCCCATCGAGCCTGCTCTGCCATTCAGTACGATCATGGCTGATCATCCACTTCAATACCTTTTTTTTTCCCCCCCATACTATCCTCCTATCCTCTTATGTCATTTGTATTTAAAAAATCTGTCAGTCTCTGCTTTAAATATTCTCAATGACTGAGCTTCCACAGCCTTCTGTGGTAGAGAATTCCAAAGATTCACAACCCTCTAAATAAAGAGGTTTCTCCTCATCGCTGTCCTAAGTGGCTTCTCCCTTTTATTTTGAAATTGTCACCTTGTTCTAAACTCCCCAACCAGGAGAAATACCTTAGCTGCATCTACCCTGTCTATCCCTTTTAGGTATTTTGTAGGTTTGCATCTACCCTGTCTATCCCTTTTAGGTATTTTGTAGGTTTCAATGCGATCATCTCTCATTCTTCAAAACTCTAGAGAATACAGGCCCAGTTTCCCCAGTTCTCTTCATAGGACAGTCCCGCCATCCCGGGAACAAGTCTGGTGAACCTTCATTGTACTCCCTCTATGGCAATAATATCCTTTCGAAGGTAAGGGGACCAAACCTGCGCACTCCGGGTGCGGTCTAACTAAGGTTCTATACAATTGAAGCAAAACTTCACTACTCCTGTACTCAAATCCCCTTGCGATAAAGGCTAACATACCATTAACCTTCCTAATTGCTCACTGCACCTGCATGCTAGCTTTTAGTGACTTATTGACCAGGACACCTAGGTCCCTTTGTACATCTACACTTTGTAATCTCTTGCCATTTAAGAAATACTCTGCACATCTGTTCATCCTACCAAAATGGATAACCTCATATTTTCACACATAATTTTTCATCTGCCATGTTTTTGTCCACTCACTAAGTCTGTCTAAATCCCCTTTTAAAGCCGCTTTGCATCTTCCTCAACATACATTTCCACCTAATTTTGTGTCATCCGCAAACTTGGAAATGTTACTTTTGGTCCCCCCCATCCAAGTCATTGATATATATTGTGAACAGCTGGGGCCCAAGCACTGATCCCTGTAGTACCCCACTAGTCACAGCCTGCCAATGTAAGAATGACCCGTTTATTCCTACTCTCTGTCTTCTGCCTGTTAACCAATCCTTAATCCATGCCATGTGCTTTAATTTTGCTAACCAACCTCCTGCGGAGGACTTTATCAAAGGCCTTTTGAAAATCCAAGTATACCACGTCCACCGACTCCCCTTTATCAATTCTGTTAGTAGCATCCTCAAACTCCAACAGGTTCATCAAACATGATTTCCCAATCAGATCATTATTTTCCAAATGTCCATTTATCAAGTCCTTTAAAATAGATTCTAACATTTTCCTAATGACTGATGCAAGGCTACCAGGTGTGACCACATCTGTAGCAGGTGTTGGCTACTCTAGGAACTCCGGCTCAGAGTCGATGAGCTGGAGTTTGAGCTTCGGACACTGCGACACATCAGGGAGGGGGAGAGTTACCTGGACGCTGTGTTTAGGAGACAGTCGCACCCCTTAGATTAACCACCTTGATTCGGCCAGTGGTCAGGGACAGGAGGGTGTGACTGAGTGAGGCAGATAGAGGGATCCAGGAGGTAGCGTTGCAGGAGCCTCATCCATTGTCCTTGTCCAACAGGTTCGAGATTCTTGCTCCCTGTGTGGACGAGAGCAGAGACTGCAGGGAGGATGAGCAAACTGACCATTGGCTCCCTGTACCATGGTGCTTTCAAGTGGGGGGAGAAAAGAGAAATGTCGTTGTAATGGGGGATAGTATAGTTCGGGGCCTAGACACTGTTCTCTGGCCAGGATCGAGAGTCCCAAAGGCTGTGTTGCCTACCCAGTGCCAAGGTTCGGGATATCTCATCTGGGCTGCAGAGGAACTTGGAGTGGGAGGGGAAAGATCCAGTTGTCATGGTCTATGTAGGTACTAACGATATAGGTAGAATGAAGATAGAGGTTCTGCTGAGGGAATGTGAGCAGCCAGGGGTTAAATTTAAAAAGCAGAACCAAAAAGGTGGTACTCTCCGGATTGCTAATTGTCACCGGGTCAGTAAGATGAAAGAGGTAAATGCGTGGCTCAAAGATTGGTGTGGGAGGAATGGGTTCGAATTCGTGGGACATTGGCACCAGTACTGGGGAAGGAGGGAGCTTTTCCGATGGGATGAGCTGCACCTGAATCATGCTGGGACCAGAGTCCTGGCGAATAGCATAACTAGGGCTGTAGATAAAGCTTTAAACTAAATAGTGGTGGGGAGGGTTCAGTTGCATGGAAAATTAGGAAGTCAAAGCTAAAGGAGTGCAGGTTAGTGATGAGGCTGACTGTTACCAGAAAATATAATGAAGGGAATGAACGTGTGAACACCAAGGAATTGTACAAGAGTAGGGAAATTTGATAAGAGAACAAACTTAAAGGCTTTGTATCTGAATGCACGAAGCATTCGGAATAAAATAAATGAGTTAACAGCGCAAATAGAGACGAATGGGTATGATTTTAGTGGCGATTACTGAGACGTGGTTGCGGGGAAACCAGGTTTGGTAATTGAATGTCCAAGGATACTCAGTATTTCGGAAGGATCGACAGGAAGGAAAAGGAGGTGGTGTAGCTTTGTTAGTAAAGGAAGAGATCCGTGCTGTTGTGAGAAATGATATAGGCACTGGCGATCAAGACGTAGAATCAATCTGGGTTGAAATAATAAATAGCAAGGGAAAGAAGTCCCTGGTGGGAGTAATCTATAGGTCCCCAAACAGTAGTTCTGCAGTGGGTCACAGTATAAACCAGGAAATATTGGGGGCTTGCAAGAAAGGTACAGCAATAATCGTGGGTGATTTTAATATGCGTGTAGACTGGATTAGTCAAATTGGCAAGGGTAACCTTGAGGGAGAGTTCATGGAATGTATTAGAGATTTTTTTTTGGAGCAATATGTTGTGGAACCAACCAGGGAGCAGGCTATTCTAGATTTCGTCTTGTGTAATGAGGTGGGATTAATTAATGATCTCCTAGTTAAGGATCCTCTAGGGAAGAGTGATCATCGCATGCTAGAATTTCAAATTCAGTTTGAGGGCAAGAAGCTGGAGTCCCACACTAGCGTTCTGGAGTTAAACAAGGTATTTACATAGGCATGAGGATAGATGTGGTCCTAGTGGACTGGGCAAGAAGACTGAAAGGTAGGACAGTTGATGCAGTGGCAGATGTTTGAGATATTCAAATCCTCCCAACTAAAATATGTTCCAGAGAGGAAAATAAGATTGTAAGGGGGGAAAAAACATCCATGGCTAAGCAAGGAATTTAAGGGTAACATACAAAACAAAAACTAAGGCATACCATATTGTAAAGGCCAGTGGCAGGCTGGAAGATTGGGAAACTTTTAAAGATCAACAAACGGTTACTAAAAAAGTAATAAAAAGAGAAAAGGTAAATTATGAAAGAAAACTAGCGCAAAATATAAAAACAGATAGCAAAAGCTTCTATAAGTATATAAAAGGGAAGAGAGTAGTTAAAGTGAATGTTGGTCCGTTGGAGGATGAGACTGGGGAGTTGATGGTGGGGAACCCAGAAATGGCGGAGACACCAAATCAGTATTTTGCCTCAGTTTCTACGATGGAGGGCACTAGTACCATCCCAATAGTAACAGGTAATGCAGAGGTTATAGGAAGGGAGGAACGTAGAACAATCATCATCACTAGGGAAAAAGTACTGAGCAAACTATTGGGATTGAAGGCAGACAAGTCCCCAGAGCCATATGGCCTACATCCTAGGGTCTTAAAGGAAGTGGCAGCGGAGATAGTGGATCCATTGGTTATAATCCAAAATTCCCTGGATGCGGGAAAGGTTCCAGTGGATCGGAAAAATGCTAATATAACGCCCTTATTCAAAAAAGGAAGAGGCAGAAAGTAAGAAACTATAGACCAGTTAGTTTAACATCTGTCATTGGGAAATTGTTAGAATCCATTATTAAGGAAGTAATAATAGGACATTTAGAAAGTCAAAACTCAATCCTTCAGAGTCAACATAGTTTTATGAAGGGTAAATCGTGTTTGACTAATTTGCTAGAGTTCTTCAAAGCTGTAACAAGCAAAATGGATAATGGGGATCCTGAAGATGCAGCATATCTGGACTTCCAGAAGGCATTTGATAAGGTGCCGCACAAAAGGTTAATACACAAGGTAAGATCACATGGGGTTAGGGGCAGTTTATTGGCTTGGATGGAAGATTGCTTAACCAACAGAAAACAGAGTCTGTATAAATGGGTCCTTTTCTGGTTGGTAAGATGTAACTAGTGGGGTGCAACAAGGTTTGGTCCTCGGGGCCCCAACTATTTACAATCTATATTAATGACTTGGATGCAGGGATAGAACGTACTGTAGCCAAATTTGCAGAACACCCTAAAATATGTGGGATAGTAAGTTGCAATAAATAAATAAATTTACAAATGGATATGGATAGGTTGGGTGCATGGGCCAAAATTTGGCAGATGGAGTTTAACGTGGATAAGTATGAGGTTATCCATTTTGGTCAGCAGCATAGAAAGGCAAATTATTATCTAAATGGAGAGAAACTTCAGCGTGCTTCGCTGCAGAGGGATCTGGCTGTCCTCGTGCATGAATTGCAGAAAACTAGTTTGCAGGTGCAGCAGGTAATAAGGAAGGCAAATGGAATTTTAGTATTTATTGCTAAAGGAATAGAGTATAAAAGTATGGAAGTGTTGCTATAACTGTACAAGGCATTAGTGAGACCACACCTGGAGTATTGCGTACAGTTTTGGTCCTCTTACTTGAGGAGGGATATAGTTGCATTGGAGGCAGTACAGGAGAGGTTCACTAGATTGATTCCAGAGATGGGGGGGCTTGTCTTATAAAGAGAGATTGAGTAGTTTAGGCCTTTACTCTCTAGAGTTTAGAAGAATGAGGGGAGATCTAATTGAGGTATATAAGATGATTAAGGGGATTGACAAAGTAGATGTAGAGAGGATGTTTCCTCTTGTAGGGCAATCTAGAACAAGAGGTCATAGTTTTAGGCTAAGGGGTGGCAGATTTAAAACAGAAAGGAGGAGAAATTACTTCTCTCAAAGGGTCGTGAGTCTCTTGAATTCACTACCCCAGAGTGCGATGGATGCCGGGATATTGAGTAAATTTCAGGAGGAGATAGACAGATTTTTAATTAGTAATGGGTTGAAGGGTTATGGAGAACGGGCAGGAAAGCGGACTTGAGGCAGAGATGAGATCAGCCATGATCGTATTGAATGGCGGAGCAGGCTCGAGGGACTGAATTGCCTACTCCTGCTCCTAGTTCTTACGTTCTTTTTGTCTGTAATTCCCTGTTTTCTCTCTACCTCCCTTCTTGAATAGTGGGGTGACATTTGCGATCTTCCAATTTGCAGGAACCGTTCCAGAATCTACAGAATTTTGGAAGATTATCACCAATACATCCACTATCTCCACTTTTTATACACTCTGGGGTGTAGAATATCAGGTCCTGGGGACTTATCAACCATCCGTCCCATTAATTTCTCCAATACAACC
Source organism: Heterodontus francisci (assembly GCF_036365525.1). Taxonomy (NCBI): domain Eukaryota; kingdom Metazoa; phylum Chordata; class Chondrichthyes; order Heterodontiformes; family Heterodontidae; genus Heterodontus; species Heterodontus francisci. The sequence goes on from NC_090380.1 coordinate 53,573,502, forward strand.
TTCTTAGTAATACTAATTTCCTTCAATTCTTCCTTCTCCCTAATCCCTTGGATCTCTAATTCTGGGAGATTTCTTGTATCTTCCTCCAATGAAGACAGATTTAAAGTAACCATTTAGCTTCTCTGCCATTTCTCTATTTCCCATTAAAAATTTTCTTGACTCTGCCTGTAATGGACCCACATTTGTCTTGGCTAAATGAACCACGGAAATGATACATGGACTCTTAAGCTTCTGCATGTGAAAAGTTCATAATCTTTATCCTTGTGTAAAATAAATGTTGATATCTAATGCTATGTGTTTTTACCTGTCGCATACAACACTTCCCTTTGGAAATAAAGGGGATGTTGGATGATTGCCTTTGAGTTATGTTCCTTTAAGATCTTAGTATGCTAATGAGCTAAGCACCAAGATGTAGTCATGTGATTCCAAACCAGTGTCTCTCTGCAACTGAACACCGAGAGGAAGGTTCTGTGAATAGTTTGCTCTACTGTATATATTAGTTTAACAGTAATAAACCTGTTTGAGATCTCCAGCAAACTGGACTCCACACACCTCTGTTCATGTCGCATCCATCAACATAAAGAACTCATTACGATCTGTGATCTGATTGAAGACCCTATACTTTTGGTGTCCTCGCCTGTCATAGATGGAGGATATATTGGAGCCCAGCATGAGCATCTGATACAACAATTTGTGCTACAGACTCCTGCAAGGAGAGTGCAACTGCAGCGTCCACTGAGGTGATCACACATTTCATGGTTGACTGCAGAGTGTTGATGCTATGTACCAGAACACCACACAAGTTGGTTGTAATCTCCAGGTTGTGGAAGGTCCCTGGCAGGGAATCAAATAGATTCAGCAATTGTTGGTGCACAATTTTTCTCTTTTTTTTTTGAAGGCTGGGCCCCTAAAGTCTATCCCTGTCCGCTTCAACACCTTTTTAAGATCCGAGCTGGCCATCTAGTGAGTTGTTTCCTGGGTTGACCTTTCAATTTCACCTGCTTGTGCTTTGTGAATCTCCTTGTGCAGACCCCTCTAACTCTCAATACCACCGCAATGCTAATGTCTCTGCTGGGGATGGTGCATCTTTGGGAGGGCTGTCTTTCTTCACGTGCGCAGCTACAGAACCCAAATCATCTGTAGAGCCTACAAAAAGCACAAGGGGACAAGCGTTAGCACATACTAATGGTAAGGAAAAATAGCAGCACAGTACAGTACCGGGGGGGGGGGGGCGGGGTGTGTGTGCGTGCGTACGCGCGCGCAGAGGAGACGGACAATATTCACACACCCATTGTGCATCTGGCCATCAGCGCTCCCATCTCCAGGGCTGTGTGCCTTCCTGCTGCTGTAGATGGTGGCACTATCCTTTGGAACCAGGCTTTGCAACAGCAGGATTTCCTCCAGTTCTGCTGCAAGAAGATTGGGTTCATGTGTGCACTGTTGAAGGGTTCTGAAGATTACCTTGATTAGCACTCCATTGGCTCCACATGGAGCTTAGCTTCCTCTTCAGAAGCGTCTGTTAAAATCAGAAATGGCAGGATCTGGGAGCATTTCTGGTGGGTAAGAGACCCGAGTTATTTTAAGTGTCCACCTGCCCAGTTCTGTCAATCATGTGTTAAGATCACCCTCTTCCTCCACCACCATAATGATGTTTTGCTCCCTTCTCAATTTGAGATGCTATGGACCTGCATTTGCCAGTTATGAGTCTATTGGCTTTCTTTAGAAATGGGAATCAAGTTTGCATGTTGCCACTGTGTTCTAAAGTTTACTACACTAGATGTCTGGCATTGCATTTGTATAATAGTTCCAAAATTTGATATTGATTGAACTCCAGTGCAAATCTTTGCTTGTTTCAAAAATGTTTTTCTTGGGATGGTGACAAAGCTATAATACCCTTTATTCTAACGGGGAAAGTGCTGTTTAGGTGATAGCTACATGCTATATGGCTGTTGGGACATCTATTTATGCAAAAGTCTCCACAGCCTGAATTTCAGAACAGTTAAAGCCACACGTCTGAAAAATTCATGTCCTGTCTCAAGCCTCTCGATGAAAACAGAAATCGCAGGTTTTATTTGACAGGGATTTGAATGTTAAACTAATTTTGAAAAAATGTTGTGTGAAATCAGTGCAATTTTGAGGTTCCATGGTGAATAGTTTCCACTTCGAACCTACTAGACCAGCAGAGAAGAGTATTTCCTGTTAAATATTCTGCCTCAGTGACCGAGTGTTCTTGCGCTAATGTTTTAATACTTCTGACGAGCAGCTTCCTTGGTTCAGGAAAAAGGTTTTGTCTCTTTGGTCATACTGGAAATTTTCTGCATCAGTGGAAACTAATGAATATGCTTGTTGGAGTGTTACTGTATTTTAAAAAATAAAGATGGGACTTCGTGCAACTCCTGGTGAACCAGGATTTCTTTACAGTTCGGAGAAGAGTTGGAGCCTCAGAGCTCGTCACTAATACTTCATCGTGCTATGGAAGTGTTTTTTTTTTTTTGAGATGTGTAAATGACCACTTGTTATGTGGCTAGATAAAGTAAATTGCAGAACAGAATTTCTGAAGGATAGAACTGGAGCCAAATCTTCACATGCTTAAAAGCTTTTATTTACAGAGACACATTACAAATATGCACTCCCAAAACCAACAACCACAGTTTGAGCACAAATGAGTCCCAATTAATGCCCTCCAACTGAATACAATTCATCAACAACTTGTATTTTAAATAGCGCCTTTTAACGTCCCAAGGTGCTTCACGGGAGCATTATAGAACAAAGAACAGTACAGCACAGGAACAGGCCATTCGGCCCTCCAAGCCTGCGCCGATCTTGATGCCTGCCTAAACTAAATCCTTCTGCACTTCCGGGGACCGTATCCCTCTATTCCCATCCTCTTCATGTATTTGTCAACATGCCTCTTAAACGTCGCTATTGTACGTGCTTCCACCACCTCCCCTGGCAGCAAGTTCCAGGCACTCACCACCCTCTGTGTAAAGAACTTGCCTCGCACATCCCCTCTAAACGTTGCCCCTCTCACCTTTAAACCTATGTCCCCTAGTAACTGACTCTTCCACCCTGGGAAAAAGCTTCTGACTATCCACTCTGTCCATGCCACTCATAACTTTGTAAACCTCTATCATGTCGCCCCTCCACCTCCATCGTTCCAGTGAAAATAAAATGAAGTATGACACAGCTGCAAAAGGAAATATTGGCTGGAATTTTATACCCCTACAAAAGAGTGCGCTTGTGGCGGGGTTAGGGTGTAAAATGGAGTGGGGGTGTGGGGGCCCTTCCTTACCCACTCCTGCCTCTGCTGCCAATTTACGTGGGGCTGCAGTGACAAGAAACGGCCTGGCCATCCAGGCAAATCAAGACCCTTGAGTGACCAATTATTTGCCACTTAAGGGCCTCCACCCGCCACCACAGGTACGTTACATTTGGTGGGCGGCTGAGGCCTCCGAAAACCCGCCTGATAAAACTAGGCGGCCTTCTGCTGAGCTGGGGGTTGGCGGGGGCCCTCCTGATAGGGCACCCTCTGCCCAACAGAGGGCAGCCCCCAATGCACAACACGTACCCCCCCTCGTCTCACCTGAGCCCGACCAATTGCCCCCAGCAAGGCCCTAAAAACTTGCCTCTTTTCTGGGGCTGTCCTTCATCTTCATCCTGAAGCTGGGTGTAGTCCCAGCAGTGGTCATTGCTCCCAGTGGCGCTGCTGGGACTGAGCTGTTGGCCCGCTGATTGGCCAGATGAGCTCAGAGGGCATGAGGGGAGATGGGAGAGAAACTAGAGAAAGATGTGAGTTCAAGTCTATGGCAAGGAGGAGAATTATAGGAGTAAACGCTCAATTACTATAAAATTAACACTCGGCACTTTTGAATTAAACATCTCATGACTTCTTAAAGTGATGCAAACAACGTGTGCATTAAATTGCCAAATCTCTGTAGAATGACATAAAAATTACAACACTGCTACAGGCTGTTTGCCCCAACCAAGTGTTGTTAATCCTCCACATAAGCAGTAGTCGTAATCCCATATATGGACACTGTTCCAATATCCATTTATTTCCCCTTTCGTTCATCCACCTGTCTCACCTATTCTGAAATATTGACACGATTTCTGCTACTGTTACTAACTCTAGTTGTCTATTTCATAGCCTTACAAACTTCTGTGTAAAAAAAAAAAAGTTTATTTTGCTCGCTGTCTTAAATCTCTTAATCAATGAACATTTCAACCTTGCAAGTCATTTTTGAAAATTTAAACTATCAACTTTATTACATCTCAAGATGTGATCAGACAGATCGTTCCTGCGCATCAGTTGTTGCAAAATTGTAAGACTTATAAATATACAATCTGAAAATCTATAAGTACAAATCAGTTGTTTTGATGATGCTTGCCATTGAATTGGACAAGAATCAAGGAAAATGTCTAAGAAACTTTCCGCATGGAAGTGTAAGAGCAAATCTTGAAGAAATTGACTTTCTGGTGAAGGAGGATCTGAAGTCTAGTGGTACACTGAATATCCATTCAATGTAGCTCCTGTATTGTGTGTATTTAATAAAGATTTTCAGTATAAAATTTGGTTCACAATTACCTACTCTACTGAAATTGCAACCAAATATTGAGTTGGGGAAATTTTTAAACATTGAAGATTATTTCTTGGATTGGAATGTTCCAAATCTTGTGTGGGTACAAAAAAGCTCATTCCGAAAAGCCATTGGCAGAGCAATTGCTCCTTGTTGCTCCCATTTATCACGTGGAAAATTATGGAAAAAGGACAAATGCCAGGGTAAAATATGTTGCAGCACAAAGACAGCTAAAATGCGTCCAACCCACTATTGGGTCAGGCAATATTCTGGCATACCTGGAAGTCACCTAACACAATAGACCTCTTGAATATGTTGACGAGGAGCCGTGCGCCTGTTTAGGGATCTTTTCATTAAATTTGTTGGTTCTGGGCCTGCTCCGTTCAGTTTTGGATCATAATCTGATGTAACCAATGGTGTTTAAATGGACAGCTGGAGGAGACTGCCAAAATGTTACATTGGTCTTTTATTTAAAAAAAAATCTTTTGTGGAGCTGGGGAAGCAAGACTACTCTTCCCAGCCGTGCAGCACTCCTGAGGGCCTTGGCTAACTCATGTTAGCCCCCTTCTGTTCTCACTTTCCTTCAATAATGTTATCAACAATATAAGTAGGAGTAGCGCCTGGAACCATGTGCACTGTATCTTGGTTAAAAAATAGATTTGTAAACCGTTAAGGTATTCTGACAGCTGGGCTAAGGTTACTTTATTTGTGTCTTGATCTGAAATGTGATTCCCAACTTGGGGAAACCATTTAGTTTATATTTAGAATGCATTGAGTTGTCTGGGTGTCGAGCAGAATGGGATATTCCTGTCAGAGAAATGCTTTTGAAATATTCAGTTTCCTTCGAGGATATTCAGTTCATGATTGATCTCAATACGTATCAGTACACAGAGTATACACAGTATGGGGTACTTGTGTCATGTATTCATATCTCAATATCGTGTATTTTCTCCACTTTGAGATACAGTTCATCATTTCTCTGTTACACATGTATAGACATTTGTGTTCAGCTGCTAGAAATGATTAAAATCATTACCAAGAGAATCTAATTTGAACGTTTTTAAAAAGAATATATATATACTTCTGCATTTTAACCCCAATGCAGTTGGTGGCATGGAGCTTCACTGGAGACAGGTGCAGGTCGTAAAATGTGCCTTAATTCTAACGTTCTGCAAGAAGTGACAGGCCAGTGGAGGCTGCACAGAAATGACTGAAGTCAGATGTTAAGTTGAATTTCTCATACTTCTGGAATCTTTTGTCCCTGATACTAATCTCACACATAGAAAAAGAGCACACAGCTCATCCACTGGCCCGTTGGAAGGTACGTGCACTGGACCCAGGCTATTAGCATGGAGCTTGGTATATCATGGGCCCATCATGGTCTAAAAATTGCCATGTAAATTTACATAATTTCAGAACATATTTTAAAACATTTAAGTATAAGTGCTGCACAAATGACTTGGAACCAGCCAATGAGATGACAACCACATAACTAAGGTGCCATTTTTTTTCTGTATAAGATACGAGTCAAACTTGTACTGATCTCCATACAACAATCAACACGAAATCATGTGTACTGAATCATGAAAGAGAAAGTCTTACACCATCGCTGAGAAGTTGAAAAGTATTGGCCAGATCAGGGAAGGTCTTACACAAGCAGCCGCTTCACAAAGGATGGGGATTGCTGCATCAGTGGCTTAAAGATGGAGAAGTTGAGAAGGGTGTTGCTGGAGATGGATGAGGTGGCCAAGAAAGAAAGAGAGCCTGAAGTACTGACAGCACATCTCTTGATAAGGCTGTATACGTTGGCTCACCCAACAGAGAGCCAAGGGCATACCCGTATCTGGTTTTAAGAAGTTTTGCCGCCAAATGACTGGGAATACCAGCACCCCAGTAGAGTTTGGAGCTAACAAAGGATGGTTAGCAAGATGCAAGAACTAGCAAGGCATTTTGCAAGTTTCTATAAGAAAACAACAGTCTGCCGATGAGCCAGCTGAATTAAAGAAGATTTTACATAAAGGAGGAAACACGATGGAACAAATCTACAATTGTGACAAGGGCCCAGTACTACAAAATATTACCAGAGAAGACACCAGCATCAAGAAACGACACTGACAAAATGTCTGTCTGGATTTAAACAGATAAAGACGGGCTTAACAGTCCTCCTTTGCTGCAATAAAACTAGTCTACACAAGCTGACTCTGCTTGTCATCAGAAAATTTGGCAAACCATACTGCTTCCATTATGTAAACCTAAAATTACTACCACGCCAATACTCCAGTAGTGCCAGATCCTGGATGACTTCAATTTTTGAACACTCCACCATGAATTTGTACCAAAAGTCAGGAAACATCTCTGACATCACAAACTACCAAAGAAGGCCATCTTGCTGCTTGACTACTGACCTGCACTCCCACCCTCCGAAGACCTGGTAATATGGGATGGGAGCATCAAATGTATCTACTGAAAAACAAGTCCAATTGAACCTCTTGACCCAGGCATCATATTGACCGTCAAACATAACTGCTGAAGAGAACTGATCAAGAGAATGGCGGACAGTAAAGACAGCGTGACGACTTGCCTGAAGAAACCCGACGTCAAGGAGGGAATCTACATCTGTGGCCATGCTTGACTAGAAGTGATTATCAAAAACTGCTATTGGTTTTGATTGCAGCACTTAGAGCCCGTCTCCAGCAATGATGTGGAGGATTTCGAAGGCTTCACGGAAGAAGAAATACTTAAAAGTGCTAAGAGTTGTGGACGACTGTGGATTCCATATCCACGATCTAAACAATGCCAGGTCTGCACTTGGAGCTGAATTAGTTACTGACGACATGGCTGAACATAGACACCCAAGTAGCTACCAACGAGACGATGACCAATGATTGAATATTGGCAAGTATAACCGATTTGAACCCTGAAGACTCCAATAAGAGCAAAGTACTGTGGATGCTGGAAATCTGAAATAAATACAGAAATTGCTGGAAATACTCGGCAGGTCTGGCAGCATCTGTGGAGAGGGAAACCGAGTTAACATTTCAGGTCTGTTGACCTTTCATCACTAACCGACCTGAAACGTTGGCATCTGTGCAGAGAGCAACAGAGTTGCCAGACCTGCTGAGTATTCCCAAACCCGTAAAACGTCCAGCAAGCTGAAGGTGCTGATGATGACACTAAGACTGAGCCACTATCATCATCCCATAGTGTTATCCACTACCTAGAAGAATTGTTGGGATGGTTGGAAGCCAACTAAAAATAAACTGCTGCATGTGTGACGCAACTTAAGAACATCCTAAAATCTAGCAAATGTCAACAGTTTAAAAATAACTGATTTCTTCACACGTCCATTTGTTCAATAGTGACCGATAGAAAATGTGAATCTACATGTACAGTTACCAGAAGAAATAAAATGCAACTTCATTGAATAAACTGTCTTCATTTTGTTGTTCTGGCTTGGTGCTTTTGAAAGGACCTCATTATCATGAGGTCCCACCTATAATGCAGTCTCCTGATGGAAGCTGTGTTTATCGGGGGTCCCAGTGTACTTAAAGTTCTGCCCTGGGAGCAGTAAATTTTGAGAGAGAGAAAGCACATATTGGGAAGTTGTGTGTTGAGGTCACTGACCCTGACACCTGGGGTGAGAGTTGCATGCTCGGTGGAGGTCGGTGCCCAATTCTCTGGCCACATAATTTTCTGTCAACTCATTTTAGTTATAAGAGCTACAGACAGACACTGTATTTCCTCTGCTGCAGACAGTTGCACAGCTCGCTGGGTTCCCTATGCCTGTTCTTCATATGTAGGGATCCTATTAAAATTGGGAAGTGGTCCTTAGGTTGGTGGGGACAACCCTCCTTTACTGTCAGAAAAGCCTTGTGCACATCACATGCAGGCCAAGCCTCAATTTTGCTGAAGTTGCAAGATTGGGGTTTATAAATAATCATTTAATTATGATTTGTGCCTCTACTTTTTAATATTGTCTTATGGAGATACAAAAGAATTACACTGGGAGGTTGGGGGACAGCACATTTTAAAAACAAATATCAATAATCCTTTTTCTTTTAAAAAGAATCTTTCCCTAATTTTTTCCCTTCCACTCAAAGGCATTAATTTGTGTTGACGTTGAGTTTCATGAGCTCTGGTAGTTCAATGGCACATTGTCCAAGTGTCTATTCTACAGTTGAGTCTAGACAGCAAGCTATTTCATTGGGGGAGCATTTTATCGTGAGGATTTATCATGAAGATTGTCTCCCCATGTGACATCCAGATGAGTATGCTTTTAGCAGGGATTACTGGGCAATGAGCTGCATGGAAATTGGCAGATTTTTTCTTTGCTCGTTTTTTTTTAAGCTGTGTGGCTCAGGTAGCAAACCAGGAGTAGCTACTGCTGTTGAGTTTGTAATCATGTATTTCATAGTTTCTTGGTGAATGTACAACTAAACTCGAAATAAATTCTTCCTCGTTTTCACATGACCTTCAATCTGTTCGAGATTGTGGTATTTTAGATGCGTGTTTCACACAAATAAGTTTGTCACAATTGAGTACTTGTATTCGAATCAGAAATGCCTTTTTCATTTTGTGATCTTTTCCCCCTTGAACAAAAGCACCTGCTTCAAAAACTGTTTGAAATGTCCTTTTCTGACTTTGGAGACACTGCAAATCGCTCCGAGGCACAGCTTATAATGAACAGACTTTGTTTCCAAATCACTGGAATTCAGTGAAATTTATGACAGCTGTGCAAAAAAGGACAGCATCGCACCTTTCTCTTACGATTACATAGCAAATCAGTCAAGTGTTAATTTCTTCAAAGTGTATGTTTAAAGCTGCTCGGTGCTTTATTTATTGTTTGAAGTACGTTTGTTATTTTTTGGCCCAGGGCAGTTGGAGCACAGATAAGTAAACGAGATTTTTGCAATTAAAATATTTAAATTTAAATGTTTATTTTGCCCTTATTAAAGGTGATCTGACTTATTTTGTCAATTGTATAATACCAGCTGTGAACATATTTCCTTTACATGAAACAAGTCTTAAATGTCAAAAAAAGTAATTTCACAATGAATGTTTACCTTGTCCTGGTCACTTTAAACAGATCAACTTGGCAGTTTGTTTAAAAAGGGTTGGGGGTTACTTTTATTCCTTTGTACATTTGAGGGATTGCACTTGGACTAGTTCTGTAACTTTAATTAATCCTTCTTGTCAACCAAATTATATTGACTTGAAAGAGAATATGAATTCTTGTACTAAACTTGGCTGCAAAGGTAACTTGGCATTAGCCAATTGAAACTAATAGTCACATTTTGCTGATCCAGCTGCTTGAATGCCCACCAAGATCGCTGCACAATTCAGAAATGAAATATTGCTACCTTCAAATTAGATTCCTGAAGGAAAGACTATTGCTGCTTAGCCACCTTTTTTCTGTTCTGATCCTGGAGAGGCCAGTTACTGTTTGGGGAAAAAATACACTTCTCAAACACCGATTTGCTTCAAATGTGATTTTAAAAACTAGTGCAGCTAGCATTCTGAAGTTGAAACATGGTGGAGCAGCTGCACTGCATGTTGGACAGATGGATGTTTCCACCTGACTTGTCCATTTATCTGCATGATGAAAATGTGCGTGTAAAAGCATGAAAACCTGAGGGAATTGTAGTTGGGGATGAAAATGTTTATATAAAAAGTAGTGGCTTATAGTCCTGAAGTCTGTTTGCGTTTCCAAGGATAATGAGATGGGCTGTACGACCTCTAATGTTTAGATTGTCGAATAAGGGACAAAATAAATTTGGTGCAGATACTATTTAAACTAATGGTACATTTATTTTGTTTTTTTAAAAAAAAAAGGTTTAGTTTGGATGAAGGGAGATACGAAGTGATAACTGATCCCTCATGCACATGGACCACATAAGACCATATTAAAAGCGTCTAGGGAATATTCCACTTCTGTATAATGGCCTAGATTTTGCAGTCAGTGGCAAAGGGATGGTGCTTGCCACTGACCTTGGAGAAAAAAGCTCCCACAAAGATTTAAAGGGCTTTAGAGCTTAGATTTCATCTTTTCTGATGTCCGTTCCAATTTGGTGCATTTGACAGGGGATCTGTGGTGTCCAGCAGAAAGCAGGCTGATCAACATTGATTTGAAGAATTCTGAGATAGCAAAGCAGGGAATGTAATTCACATTTATATATTTCGACAGAAAGTAAAATAATTGGGACATGCACAAAGGGTTAAGGGAGAAACATAAAGATCAGAACAAAATATTAATCTGTAACTTTTAAATGTTCCGAGGGGATGAGAATCCGCACTTATAAAATCTGATTTTCAGGGCCAGAACGATTGTTCAGTAATTATGATCTGGCTGTGAAAAACTCAGTTACAACTGTTTGAACAAGGCTTAACATTTATTTTTTTCAGTGAGAATAGTGTGTAAATAGTTGAAGGTCATGACAAGTCAGTGATTGCTAGACGATTCCATCCTCGAAGGTAGGAATGGCGAAGCCTGTGGAGGGGTAGGGTATCGCCTGACCGTAACTTCCAAATCTCCACCTTTAACTACGCATGTGCAGGTGCCAGGAGTGTTATATTCCAGAAAGGTGATGGACAGTACTTCAGTAAATCTTTATTCAGTCTAACATTTTATTTACAGTTATAACAAGGTGAGAAGGGGTCTAGGGGTTCCTTCTCAGCCTTTGCCTGTTAAACGGTAACAGGGTTTAATTTTAGAAACACCATATTTTTACCTCCCCCCTCAGTGAATCCTTGTTCACTGCTCCAATTGAAAGGCAAAGAAATTAGACAGGTTTCCTTAGATTTAAACAAGAAAGGCGGAAGCTTATATATCTTTAAACTCTAATCCGGTTAATGACTACAAATATGCGCGTGAGCATGCATAAGCGACAAACACATGTAGAAAGATAGAAAAAGTAGAAAAGAATGAGGGGGAAACGTTTGAGACAATATCGGGATTATAATTACAGTCCTTTTTAAGTTCAATGTGGAGTCTTTGGTTGCTGGTAAATACTGCTATTCGTTGGGGCCCAGTTCACTCTTCAACTTGTTTCAATGTCGGGTCTTTCCTCTCTTGAGGTTTATGTGTCTCCGGTAGGTTTGGTGGCTTGGGAGAAGGTGAGAGAGACAGCCAGGAGAGAGACTTGCTTGTTTCAGCTTCAGTTGCAAACTGCCTTCTAATTCAAACTGTCCTGTGGCTAGTTCAAAAAACCTGGACCAGCCAGTTAATCATGTGACCAGCTGGTTTAACCAGTCCTGGCTCTGGGGATTGTATCATTTTTAGCGGTCCCTGGAATGCACTTCCTTACACCTTCAATGTTTGGTGATCAAAATCCATTTGGGTAATTGGATCAGGGAGTAATTCTTTTGTCTCTCCAAACACTGTCTCTTAGTATACAAATGTTCTTCCAGCCAAGTGTCTGATCTTCAAACAAGTCATTACTTCACTCCAGCAACAGTTTAAAATCAGTGTTCATATGGCGAAATTAATATGCCTCATTCTTGGCAGACAGGGGTCTGCATGACAACAGAATGAAACATTACAAGCATATACCTCCTAACTCAACCACACCACAGTTTCAGTAAGTGTCTCTTTATATATGCTCAAGTGAAACCCCAGTTTAATGCCTTCCACCTGCATATCATTAAACACAATCAATATACAAGTAACAAGGAGTTTGTCAGTTTAACACAGTAATAATGGTGAGCACTGACCGCCTCTCCATTATTATTGCTGCAACTTCCATGCCTTTATGTTCAGATTTTATAACATTTGAGGAAACATCGGCTGGAATTTTACGTCGGGCTGGAGGCCCCGCCCACTGGCTAGAAAGTCGGTAGCGAGCCTGCCTCTGCTGGGCCTTCAAGCCAAGCTATGATTTTACGTGGCCCACACCCTTAATTGGCCTCGAGTGGGACTCCTGCCCCTTTGAGGCAGGAGGTCCTGCCTCCAGGAGTTAGTAATCAATCAGCGGGCCGACAGCTCTAAGTCCCAGCAATGCCACTGGGAACGGTGGCCACTGTTGAGACTGCACCCAGCCAGAACAGCAAGTGGGATGTCGGCCCAAGAATGAAGGTACGTGTGTGGGGTCTCGCTGGCGACAATTGACCAGGCCCCGGCGAGGCAAGGGAGAGTTGGTTTGGGAGGTGTAGCAGGGTTGAATGCAGTGCAATGGGGGTAGCTTGTGCTGTGGGAAGGGGCCCTCGGTGGGGCACAGGTGCCTGATCAGGAGGGAACCCCCAGCCTGCAAGAAGGCTGCTAGGTTTTACTGAGCAGCCTCCTGAGATCTTGAGCCAGCTGCTGGTAATATACCAGTGACGGCGGGAGGTGGCCCTTAAGTGGCAGTTAATTGGCCACTTGAGGGCCTTAATTGGCCTCGGGTGGGCTACATCTTGCCGCTGCCACTCATAAAATTGCAGCGAGGTGGGAACAGCACCCTTGCCTCTCACTAAATTTTATTCCCCACCCGCTCTGCCTCCAGCCTGCTTCTGTGGGGGTGGGGTGGGAGGCGGAAGATTCCAGCAGGTACAACAAGCAATTAAGAAGTCAGATTGTTTGTTGGCCTTTATTACAAGGGGATTTGAGTTTAGGAGTAAAGATGTCTTGCTGCAATTATATAGAGCCATGGTGAGACCACACCTGGAGTACTCTCCACTTTTGGTCTCCTTACCTAAGGAAATATATACTTGCCATAGAGGAAGTGCAACAAAGGTTCACCAAACAAATTCCTGGACTGGATTGATTGTCCTATGAAGAAAGATGAAATAGACTGGGCCTTTATTCTCTGGCGTTTAGATAAATGAGAGGTGATTTCATTCAAACATACAAAATTCTTACAGGGTCGATGCAGGAAGGATGTTTCCCCTGGCTGGGGAGTCTAAAGCCAGGGGACACAGTCTCAGAATAAGGAACAGGCTATTTAGGACTGAGATGAGGAGGAATTTCATCAGAGTGGTAAATCTTGATAATTTGCTGCCCCTGAGGGCTGTGGAGGCTCAGTTGTTGAGTATGTACAAGACTGAGATTGCTGGATTTCTACACATTTAAAAACATCCAGGGATATGGGGATAGTGCAGGAAAATGGTATTAAAGTCGATCAGCTGTGATCTTGTTGAATGGTGGAGTGGGCTCGAAGGGCTGAATGGTGTACAAAGAACAAAGAAAATTACAGCACAGGAACAGGCCCTTCGGCCCTCCAAGCATACGCCGATCCAAATCCTCTATCTAAACCTGTCGCCTATTTTCTAAGGGTCTGTATCTCTTTACTTCCTGCCCATTCATGTATCTGTCTAGATGCATCTTAAAAGACGCTATCGTGCCCGCGTCTACCACCTCCGCTGGCAAAGCGTTCCATGCACCCACCACCCTCTGCGTAAAGAAATTTCCACGCATATCCCCCCTAAACTTTTCCCCTTTCACTTTGAACTCGTGTCCCCTTGTAATTGAATCCCCCACTCTGGGGAAAAAGCTTCTTGCTATCCACTCTGTCTATACCTTTCATGATTTTGTACACCTCAATCAGGTCCCCCCTCAACCTCCGTCTTTCTAATGAAAATAATCCTAACCTACTCAACCTCTCTTCATAGCTAGCGCCCTCCATACCAGGCAACATCCTGGTGAATCTCCTCTGCACCCTCTCCAAAGTATCCACATCCTTTTGGTAATGTGGCGACCAGAACTGCACACAGTATTCCAAATGTGGCCGAACCAAAGTCCTATACAACTGTAACATGACCTGCCAACTCTTGTACTCAATGCCCCGTCCGATGAAGGAAAGCATGCCGTATGCCTTCTTGACCACTCTATTGACCTGCGTTGCCACCTTCAGGGAACAATGGACCTGAACACCCAAATCTCTCTGTACATCAATTTTCCCCAGGACTTTTCCATTTACTGTATAGTTCAATCTTGAATTGGATCTTCCAAAATGCATCACCTCGCATTTGCCCTGATTGAACTCCATCTGCCATTTCTCTGCCCAACTCTCCAGTCTATCTATATTCTGCTGTATTCTCTGACAGTCCCCTTCACTATCTGCTACTCCACCAATCTTAGTGTCGTCTGCAAACTTGCTAATCAGACCACCTATACTTTCCTCCAAATCATTTATGTATATCACAAACAACAGTGGTCCCAGCATGGATCCCTGTGGAACACCACTGGTCACACGTCTCCATTTTGAGAAACTCCCTTCCACTGCTACTCTCTGTCTCCTGTTGCCCAGCCAGTTCTTTATCCATCTAGCTAGTACACCTTGGACCCCATGCGCCTTCACTTTCTCCATCAGCCTACCATGGGGAACCTTATCAAACGCCTTACTGAAGTCCATGTATATGACATCTACAGCCCTTCCCTCATCAATCAACTTTGTCACTTCCTCAAAGAATTCTATTAAGTTGGTAAGACATGACCTTCCCTGCACAAAACCATGTTGCCTATCACTGATAAGCCCATTTTCTTCCAAATGGGAATAGATCCTATCCCTCAGTATCTTCTCCAGCAGCTTCCCTACCACTGACGCCAGGCTCACCGGTTTATAATTACCTGGATTATCCCTGCTACCCTTCTTAAACAAGGGGACAACATTAGTAATTCTCCAGTCCTCCGGGACCTCACCCGTGTTTAAGGATGTTGCAAAGATATCTGTTAAGGCCCCAACTATTTCCTCTCTCTCTTCCCACAGAAACCTGGGATAGATTCCATCCGGACCTGGGGACTTGTCCACCTTAATGCCTTTTAGAATACCCAACACTTCCTCCCTCCTTATGCCGACTTGACCTAGAGTAATCAAACATCTGTCCCTAGCCTCAACATCCGTCATGTCCCTCTCCTCGGTGAATACCGATGCAAAGTACTCGTTTAGAATCTCACCCATTTTCTCTGACTCCACGCATAACTTTCCTCCTTTGTCCTTGAGTGGGCCAATCCTTTCTCTAGTTACCCTCTTGCTCCTTATATATGAATAAAAGGCTTTGGGATTTTCCTTAACCCTGTTTGCTAAAGATATTTCATGACCCCTTTTAGCCCTCTTAATTCCTCGTTTCAGATTGTGCCTACAATCCCGATATTCTTTCAAAGCTTCGTCTTTCTTCAGCTGCCTAGACCTTATGTATGCTTCCTTTTTCCTCTTAGCTAGTCTCACAATTTCACCTGTCATCCACGGTTCCCTAATCTTGCCATTTCTACCCCTCATTTTCACAGGAACATGTCTCTCCTGCACGCTAATCAACCTCTCTTTAAAAGCCTCCCACATATCAAATGTGGATTTCCCTTCAAACAGCTGCTCCCAATCT